>NC_041383.1:767837665-767839101 GCF_002162155.2 Triticum dicoccoides | reverse complement strand
GACGTGACGGAGGTGTAGGTGAACCGCCACCACCACCACCACCACCACCACCGCCACCGCCACCACCACCACCGTAGGGGGGTGGACTTGTTGTCCTTGGCGCCTCGCCTGGAAACTTGATAAACTTCTTTTGCCATAGAATGAAATGGCGCTTGACATCTCCAAGTCTTTTCTCCCCTTCAGGTGTAGCAATGTCAATCTCCAGGTCCTCAAACCCTTGGACTATGTCCTCCACCGTGACACGAGCATAGCCATCTTGAATGGGGTTGTTGTGGTGGAGTGCTCCAGGTAAACATGGTAAAGCACTGCCGATGGCTACCTTCATGGACATGTTCCCGATAGGATAATACAGATGACATTCTTTCATCTCCTTTATATCGTCCACGGGGTAGCGAGGAGGCTCCGGTGAAGTAATTTCGACCACCAGAGGCTCCGCTGCAGTAATTTGGACCACCAGAGGCTCCGGTGCAGTAATTTCGATCGTCGGTGCATCTGCACCAGCCGGTGGGGCCTCCGTGGAAGCCACGCTGCTTCTCCGCTGCTGGCTTCCGAGATCCGCTGGATGATCTTCATGCTGCACCCGAGCTGCATCTCTTTCGGCTACTAGTACACTCATGGTTTTCTTCATCACATCCATTTCCGATGCCAACCGCGCCACAACATCTGCTTCCCGATCCATCTTTCTCTTACGGCTTCTGTAACCGTACGGGTCATCGTTCTGGGGGAACCCTATTTTCCACGGAATGTGCCCCATGCCTCGTACACGTCCTCCGTGTTCAGGATTCCCGAGGGCTTTTGTCAGCGCGTCGTTCTCTCTGTTGAACTTGATCTTCCCCTGTTGAGCATTCCTCATTGCGTTAATAAGGGCTTGGGTGGGTTTAATTAATTTGCCCCGGTAAACACACTCCCCTGTCTCCGGGTTCAGCGTTCCCCCATGCCCGTACCACCAGCTTTTGGCCCTTGGGTCCCATCCCTCCGTACCTGGACGGATTCCTCGCGCCGTCAGCCATCTTCTCCATCCTAGGCACCCAAATGTGATACCCTCCTGGCCCCATAACATGATTGTACTCCTTCTTAGCCGCATTTTCCTTATTTTTTTTCGATATTTGAATGAACTGCTCCGATTTCTTTTGCTTCACAAATTCTGGCCAATCATGTTTCAGTTTCTCATATTGTCCTTTGAAATCCGGAGTCTTGTTCTGCTTGACAAAGTCATGGGCTAGATTTTGCTTGAATTTCCGGAATGCGTCGGCCATCTTATGAAGAGCGAACTGTTTGACTAGCCTCCTCCTCTCCTTGTTTTCCTCAATCTTGTTACCCTCCTCATCGAATTTGTTGTATTCCGGAGGTAGAACGAAATGTTCCATAAGCTTCTTGAAGCAATCTTTTTTTGTTCTCTTATCGACAAAAGTGAAACCATCAATTCGTGCCTTCTT
>NC_041383.1:767823787-767836024 GCF_002162155.2 Triticum dicoccoides | reverse complement strand
GCAGGGCTTCGGCGTCGGCGTCGGCGTCGGGGCAGGGCTTCGGCGTCGGCGTCGGGGCAGCGCTTCGGCGTCGAGAGAGAGGAGAATGGGAAGTGGCAAAACTGCTAAGTGCAGTATTTATAGACGCACCTTTAGTCGCGGTTGGAGAGGCGGACCGCGACTAAAGGTACCCTTTAGTCGCGGTCCGCCTCCCCAACCGGGACTAAAGGGTTTTGGCGCCGCTTCCGTTCCCGCGCAGAAAGACCCTTTAGTCGCAGTTGGGGACAACAACCGTGACTAAAGGGTACCCTTTAGTCGCGGTCCGCCTCCCCAACCGGGACTAAAGGTCTGTGCTAGAACTGGCGCGGTGCAGTGGGATGTTTAGTCCCACCTCGCTAGCCGAGAGGCTTCGACAGTGGTTTATAAGCGCGGCTGCGCTCACCACTTCGAGCTCCTCTCAAATGCAGGCTTACGGGCCTATTCTGTCACTATGTGCCTGTGGGCCTACTCGGCCTTCTGCGGGCCTGAATCCTGGCCCTTTAATGGGTTTCTAGTCGTATCCAGGCCGTGGTGGCCCAGTAGGTGGCATATTTTCTTTTTTTCTTCCTTTTTTCCTTTTTCCTTTTTTCTTCTGTTTTTTTCTTCTGTTTTTTTCTTATGTTTTTCTTCTGTTTGTTTTTTTCTTCTGTTTTTCCTTTTTTCTTCTGTTTTTTTCTTCTGTTTTTTCTTCCTTTTTCCTTCTTTCTTCTTCTTCCTTTTTCCTTTTAAAATCAGAAAAATAAAACTAATTCATTTTAAAATCTTAAAAATACAATTATATATCAAAAAAATCAGAAAAATAAAACTAATTCATTTTAAAACCCCTTGAAGGTTTGACAAAAGGTTTGATACATCATTCAGTTCATCGACCAAATACAAAGTTTGGTACAATAAATTATTACACATCAATTCTTCCCTTGTGTCCCTGCTTGCTTACGATTGTGCCGTATCCATGGAGCATCCTCATCATTTAACTTAATGCTTGGGTCAATGTTCACTTTGAAGGGCGGAATTTCACCAAACATATTATAATCTTCTGACATGTCTGTCTTGTCCTCCACTCCCACGATGTTTCTTTTCCCTGAAAGAACAATGTGCCGCTTTGGATCATCGCATGATGTACTGATCGTTTTCTTATCTTTCCGTTTCCTCGGTTTGCTACTCATGTCCTTCAAATAAAAAACCTGAGCGACATCTTTGGCAAGGACGAATGGTTCGTCAAGGTAACCAAGATTGTTGAAATCCACCATTGTCATTCCGTATTGCTCGTCCACCTTTACCCCACCTCCTGTTAGCTTGAACCATTTGCACCGGAACAAAGGGACCTTAAAGGAGGGTCCATAGTCAAGTTCCCATATCTCCTCTATGTAACCATAATATGTGACCTTTTGCCCATTCTCGGTTGCTGCATCAAAGCGGACACCACTGTTTTGGTTGGTGCTCTTTTTATCTTGGACGATCGTGTAAAATGTATTCCCATTTATCTCGTACCCTTGGAAAGTCGTTATAGTCGAAGATGGTGTCTTGGCCAACATGTACAGCTGATCTACAACATCATTGTCATTCATTAAATGTTTTCTCAACCAACTGCCGAAAGTCTCCATGTGGGCCTTCCTAATCCAGGATTCAGGCTTCCCCGGGTTGTCCGAGTGTAAAATATTCTTGTGTTTCTCAAAGTACGGAGCCACCAAGCTGGAATTGGTCAGTACAGTGTGGTGTGCTTCAGTCAGAGAATGGCCGTCCATACATATCGTTGATTTCCTTCCGATCGTGCCTTTTCCACTTAGTCTCCCCTCGTGCCGCGATCGAGGAAGACCAATCGGCTTAAGGTCAGGAACAAAGTCAACACAAAACTCAATTACCTCCTCATTTCCATAGCCCTTGGCGATGCTTCCTTCTGGCCTAGCACGGTTACGAACATATTTCTTTAATACTCCCATGAACCTCTCAAAGGGGAACATATTGTGTAGAAATACAGGACCGAGAACGAAAATCTCTTCGACTAGGTGAACCAGGAGGTGCGTCATAATATTGAAGAAGGATGGCGGGAACACCAACTCGAAACTGACAAGGCATTGGATCACATCGTTCTGTAACCGTGGTAGAACTTCTGGATTGATTACCTTCTGAGAGATTGCATTGAGGAATGCACATAGCTTCACAATGGCTACTCGAACATTTTCCGGCAGGAGCCCCCTCAAAGCAATCGGAAGCAATTGCGTCATAATCACGTGGCAGTCGTGAGACTTCAGGTTTTGGAACTTTTTCTCCGCCATGTTTATTATTCCCTTTATATTGGACGAGAATCCAGACGGGACCTTCATACTGCTCAGGCATTCAAAAAAGATGACCTTCTCTTCTTTGGTCAGAGCGTAGCTGGCACGACCTTGAAACCATTCCGGATGCCAGTCATCAGGGTCTTTCAAACGTTGCTGGTCCTGCCGTGCTTCCTTTGTATCATTTGTCTTCCCATACACGCCCAAGAAGCTTAGGAGGTTCACGCAAATATTCTTCGTAACGTGCATCACGTCGATTGCAGAGCGGACATCTAGGACTTTCCAATATTCTAGCTCCCAGAATATAGATTTCTTCTTCCACATGGCTGCGTGCCCGTCAGCTCCCTTCGAAACTGATTGTCCGCCAGGACCCTTTCCAAAGATGACTTTCAAATCCTTGACCATATCAAATACCTCAGCACCAGTGCGTTCCGCAGGCTTCGGCCGGTGATCTTCCTTGCCGTTGTAATGCTTGCCTTTCTTTCTTACTGGATGAATTTTCGGAAGAAATCGACGATGCCCAAGGTACACGTTCTTCTTACAATTTGGCAAATGTACACTTTCAGTCTCATGTAAGCAGTGCGTGCATGCATTGTATCCCTTATTTGACAGTCCCGAAAGGTTACTAAGAGCAGGCCAATCGTTGATGGTTACGAAAAGCAACGCTCGTAGGTCAAATTCCTCTTGTTTGTGCTCATCCCACACACGGACACCACCCCACAGCTGTAAAAGTTCATCAACTAATGGCCTTAGGTACACATCGATGTCGTTGCCGGGTTGCTTCGGACCTTGGATGAGCACTGGCATCATAATGAACTTCCGCTTCATGCACAACCAAGGAGGAAGGTTGTAGATGCATAGAGTCACGGGCCAGGTGCTATGGCAGGAGCTCTGCTCGCCAAAAGGATTCATGCCATCCGTACTTAGAGCAAATCTTATGTTCCTTGCGTCAGCTGCAAAATCTTTGAACCATCTGTCGATCTTTCTCCATTGCGTTCCATCTGCGGTGTGTCTCAACTCCCCGTCCGACTTACGGTCCTCTTTGTGCCATCGCAACAACTTGGCATGCTCTTTGTTCCTGAACAGACGTTTCAACCGTGGTATTATAGGAGCATACCACATCACCTTGGCGGGAACCCTCTTCCTGGGTTTCTGGCCCTCAACATCGTCACCAGGGTCATCGCCTCTGATCTTATAACGCAATGCAGTGCATACCGGGCATTCATTCAAATTCTCGTATTCACCGCGGTAGAGGATGCAGTCGTTGATGCATGCATGTATCTTCAGAACCTCTAAACCTAGAGGGCAGACAACCTTCTTTGCTTCGTACGTACTGGCGGGCACCTCGTTATCCTTTGGAAACATATTCTTCAACATTTTCAGCAAGTTTTCAAATGCCGAGTCAGCTACACCTGCCTCTGCCTTCCATTTCAGCAAATCCAGTGTGCAGCCCAGCTTTTTCAGACCATCATCGCATCCGGGGTACAGCGCCTTTCTGTGATCCTCTAACATGCGATCCAAATTCTCCCTCTCCTTTTCAGTTTCGCAGCGTCTCCGTGCATCAGCAATGGTCCGACCAAGATCATCAACGGGAACATCACGTGCCTCTTCTTCACCTTCCCCTTCACCTTCAGCATCCTCCATGAAAGTATCACCGAAATGAGCAAGATAGCTTTCATCGATGAAATCATCCCCTTCTTCATCTTCTTCCATTATAACCCCTCTTTCTCCATGCTTGGTCCAACAATTATAGCTTGGCATGAAACCGTGCCGAAGCAGATGCATGTGAACATCTCTTGAGGAAGAGTAACCGTTCTGATTCTTACAGATAACACATGGACAGATAACAAAACCCCCCTGCTTGTTCGCATTAGCCACTACGAGGAAATCTTTCAAACCCGTAGTGAACTCGCCGGAGAGTCGGTTACCGTACATCCATTGCCGATTCATCTGCATTATTATAATATAAAATATATAATTAACCATCATGCATTTGTTAAACTAACTAGCTACAAACAATATAAATTAAACAATGAACTGCACACATGCATATTTTATCAATGACACACATGCATGAAAGGTTCAAGTTGCTAACCGCGATCGAGAAGGAAAAAATAAATGAGGAACCTCAAGTGTGGCTCCAACACTTCATATCATGTTTGTTTCACCCTCTTAGGGCATTTCATCAAACACCTTGTGTGCATAAAAGGAACCAAAAGCAAACCTACACCCCCTTGTGAAGCTTGTGAAGAGAAGTGGCACCAAATGGCTAAGTGAGCGTGCTGAACTGGTATATATAGGGGAGGAGCTTTAGTCGCGGTTGGCCTGGCCAACCGCGACTAAAGGCCTTTGCGCACCTTTAGTCGCGGTTGGCCTGGCCAACCGCGACTAAAGCCCCTCACGTGCACCAGCTGGCCACCGAGCGCCCTGGGCCCAGGCCTTTGGTCGCGGTTCGTCTGCCGAACCGCGACTAAAGACTTCATTAGTCGCGGTTCCTACAGTTTCGCGACTAATGGGGCTGGACGGAAGCCTCTTTTTCTACCAGTGAGTTGTGGTACTCCCTCCAATCCATATTGACAATTAATGTGGATTAGAGGAAGTAGTGTTTTTTGTCAAAAAGTCATGGTAGAGAGTCGACGGGATTTCGTATTTCGTGTATTGGTCGCTGGATAATGACTGATGAAACTATGTACCTAGGGTAGGGTCATGGACCTGTCCAAACTACCCTCCCCAAGGACATCTCTAGAAGAAACCACCTGTCAATCGACTCAGAAGTATTCCACTCGATGGACTCGAATACACTCGACCATGAAGCCAACAACTCGACAGCCAGGAGATCTAAAGTCACTCTGCACACAAACGGTCGGTCATTAAGTAGCTTTTATGGTCATTATAGCACTTTATTTGTGGCGTTATCAGTAATGTCTGATCTTAATGTACCTTAAACCCTACATAACTGAGGGCCAGAGGGGTCTGGCGAACTCTATATAAGCCACCCCCCTCCTCAGTGTAAAGGGTTCGCACCCCTGTAACTCATATGCACATAATCCAGTCGACCACCTCCGGGCTCCGAGACGTAGGGTTGTTACTTCCTCCGAGAAGGGCCTGAACTCGTAAACCTCTTGCGCATACAACTACTCCATAGCTAGGATCTTGCCTCTCCATTCCTACCCCCCTACACTACTGTCAGACATAGAACCACGACAGTTGGCGCCCACCGTGGGGCAGGTGTCTTAGCGACTTATTGGAGAAGTTGCAATTTTTCCGATCTCCTTCATCATGGTTTCAGGCGGAGTTTTGGTTGAGGGCTGCGAGATCCGTCTCGGCGCGCTCACGTTCATCGCCGACGACTCCGCTTGGCTTCAAGAGGCTCCGCTCGACATTGACGCGCTCCCTGTCCGCGGGGCGACGCACTTTCACGCGTGCGTCCGAGGTGTCCTCCTGCGGCAACCGTCGACCCAGTATCGGTCGGCCCCTGTGTCGTCCTTCCTCCCTGTTTCCCGCCGGCGCAAGCGCTCCGGTCGGTCGAGGCTTCAGCGGTGCGTGAGGCACGCGGTGGCTCGCCAGTCGTCCACCCCCCAAGTCACGGCGATCGAGCCCGACGAATCTCTCTATAGCCTGTTTGACCTGTTGACTGCATCCGAGTGTGACAGCAGTGATCTAGCGGCGGAGGTTCTGATGGTCGATGGACCATGCAGTCCTCCCGGCTTTCCCCGCACCGACGGAGGCAACGGCGGAGGTGATCCGGCGCATGCCCACGAAGAGTATCTCTCCGAGCCCCTTACTTCGCTGCAGAGGGAAGAACTTCGCCGCCGGAACATGGATGCGCTGCACACTCCTTTTGTTGGAGAAACCCCCGAGGCTCGTGCCTTAGAGGACGCGCGCTTGGCCAACTTGGCTGAGCGCACTCGACTGGAGAACCTCCAGCGAGCACTCGACGAGCGTGCGCGGCAACAGGTTCCGGAATCCAGTCGACGTCAACTCTTTCCACCACCGACTCAGGTATATCAAACTCCGATTCAGAATTTAGCAGCTGCAGCCCGTATAGCAGAGTCGATTCAGCCTTCCCAGTCAGAGGCTGGCAGAGGCTTGTTACAGATCAGAGCATTACTCCGGGCAGCAGGAGATCAAAATTCAGCTGTATCGCAGTCGCGGAATAGGATTCATAGCAGGTCTGTCACTGCAAATACAGTCCAGTCGGCCCATAGCCCAAGATCGCCCCCGAGGCGTGAGGGACATGGAGACCGGCGTGATCAGTACAAGAACCGTGAGCAGTATGATCACCGACTCGATCGTGATGATCGACCTCGAGTGCCCACCCCTCCCCCACGGAGTGGATCGGACGTGCCTCGACAGCAGGATTACAGACGCCATCACAGTGTTGGGCGAAGGATTCCAGTCGACCCCAGGGAACCAGGCTTTGATTCGAGGTCCATTATTGTTCAAGGTCTGGTCGACAGGAACAGAGCTCACCGAGAAGGTCATGACAGAGATGTACCCACCAGCAGCAGAGTACACGTCTCAGGACCAGAGTGCTTCAGCAGGGCCATCAGGGCCGCGGTGATTGCTCCCAACTTCAGGTTGGCGACTGGAGTCAGTAAGTTCACTGGTGAATCCAAGCCTGATACTTGGCTTGAAGACTACCGAGTGGCGGTTCAGATTGGTGGCGGCAACGATGAAGTGGCCATGAAACACCTGCCTCTTATGTTGGAGGGCTCGGCCAGAGCATGGTTGAATCAGTTAGCACCCAGCAGCATTTACACTTGGGAAGATCTTGCTCGAGTGTTTGTCAGAACATTTGAAAGAACTTGCAAACGACCAGCGGGGTTGACAGAGCTGCAATCTTGTGTGCAGAAGTCGAATGAAACTTTGAGAGATTACATCCAGAGGTAGATCACGTTGCATCACACGGTAGAGAATGTATCTGATCACCAGGCAGTCTGTGCCTTCAAGGAAGGCGTTAAGTACAGAGAGCTAAACCTAAAATTCGGTCGAACGGGAGACATGTCTCTGAGTCGAATGATGGAGATTGCCACCAAGTATGCCAATGGTGAAGAAGAGGATCGGCTCCGGAGTGGCAAGCACAAGTCAGTCGCCCACGAAACCGGAGGAGGGAACTCCAGTCGGAAGCAGAAGCGGAAAGCCGAGCCAGCTGCTCCTGGAGAAGCCTTGGCCGTGACTCAAGGAAAGTTTAAAGGGAAGCCCAAAGGGTCTTGGAACCCTAAGAAGGTGAAGGACAAGGAGGGGAATGATGTGATGGATTTGCCGTGCCACATCCACACGAAGAAAGATGAGGAGGGTAAATTCATTTACCCGAAACATACCACTCGACAGTGTCGACTCTTGATCCAGCAATTCCAGGGGAAACAACCCAAAGATAACGAAAAGGAGTCGGACAAAGTTGAGGACAAAGAAGATAGTGATGATGGATATCCGCATGTCAATTCCACCCTGATGATTTTTGCTGATGTTGAAAGCAAAAGTCGATTGAAAGTTATCAACCAAGAAGTGAATATGGTTGCTCAAGCGACACCCAGTTATCTGAAATGGTCTCAGACTGCCATCACATTCGAACAGTCCGATCATCCGACACACATAGCCACCCTTGGGAGGCAAGCTTTGGTGGTCGACCCAGTCGTCGAAGGCACTCGACTGACTAAAGTTTTGATGGATGGTGGCAGTGGCCTAAATATACTATATGCAGAGACGTTGAAAGGGATGGGCATTCCGATGTCCAGACTCAGTACCAGCAACATGAGTTTCCATGGAGTCATTCCTGGAAAGAAGGCTGAGTCACTCGACCAAATTGCTGTTCATGTGGTTTTTGGTGATTCCAAGAATTACCGCAAAGAAAAGTTGATGTTTGAAGTTGTGGATTTCCAGAGTGCTTATCACACTATTTTGGGCAGGCCAGCTTATGCACGTTTCATGGCTCGACCATGTTATGTGTACCTCAAATTGAAGATGCCTGGTTCCAAAGGTGTGATCACTATTACTGGCAATCAGAAGAAGGCGAAAGAGTGCTTTCAGAAAGGCTCAAAGATCGCCGATGCTCAGATGGCAGTAGTAGAGCTGCAGGAATACCAGAAAACTATGGACCCGAGTGATTTGCTGCGAGCCAAGAAGCTCGCTACGGAATCAGCGTTTCAGTCGTCTGGTGAGACAAAACCGATTCACATTCACCCGACCGACTCCAGTGCTGCTCCAACTCATATCTCTACAACACTCGACTCCAAATAGGAAGAAGCTCTCATCCAGTTCCTCCGTGAGAACTGGGACATCTTCGCATGGAAGCCTTCTGACATGCCGCGTGTTCCCAGGGGGCTGGCTGAGCATCGTCTACGAGTCGACTCAAAACCTGTCAAAGTACATCTTCGACGGTCCGCCGTCCAGAAAAGAAAGGCCATTGGCGAGGAGGTGGCTCGGCTCTTAGCGGCAGCGTTTATCCGAGAGATTTATCACTCCGAGTGGCTCGCCAATGTTGTCATGGTTCCCAAGAAGGACAAGTCACTTCACACGTGCATCGACTTCAAACATATCAATCGGGCCTGCCCGAAAGATCATTTTCCTCTCCCCCGCATCGACCAAATAGTCGACTTGACTGCGGGATGTGAGCGCCTGTCTTTTTTAGACGCCTATTCCGGTTACCATCAGATCCGTCTGTATGGACCCGACAAGATCAAAACATCTTTCATCACTCGATTCGGGTGCTTCTGTTATGTCACCATGCCATTCGGCCTCAAGAATGCCGGAGCCATGTTCATGAGGATGATTCAGAAGTGTTTACTCACTCAAATCAGTCGGAATGTGGAAGCATACATGGATGATATTGTGGTCAAATCACGGAAAGGTTCTGACCTGCTGACTGACCTTGCTGAGACATTTGCCAACCTCAGGAGGTATGATATCAAGCTTAATCCATCAAAGTGTACATTCGGAGTTCCTGGCGGAAAGTTACTCGGTTTTCTCGTTTCTGAACGAGGAATCGACGCCAATCCAGAAAAAGTTGGTACTATACTCCGAATGAAACGTCCTGCGCGTGTGCATGATGTCCAGAAGCTTACTGGTTGCTTGGCCGCTTTAAGTCGATTCATCTCTCGTCTCGGTGAAAAGGCATTGCCTCTTTACCGACTGATGAAGAAGTCAGACAAGTTCGAGTGGACTCCTGAAGCTGATGCAACGTTTGCAGAGCTAAAAGCCCTGCTCTCCACCCAGCCGGTGCTTGCTGCCCCGATCAGCAAAGAGCCTTTGCTGCTTTACATTGCAGCCACGGGACAAGTCGTCAGTACAGTACTTACGGTCGAGCGGGAAGAAGAAGGAAAAACCTTTAAAGTTCAGCGCCCAATATATTATGTTTCTGAAGTTTTGACCCCATCAAAGCAAAGATACCCTCATTATCAGAAGCTTGTATATGGGATTTATATGACCACGAAGAAGGTTGCTCATTACTTCTCTGACCATTCCATTACAGTCGTCGGTGATGCTCCATTGTCAGAGATTCTGCACAACAGAGATGCAACTGGTCGAGTGGCAAAATGGGCGATTGAACTCCTTCCCCTAGATATCAAGTTTGAGGCAAGAAAGCCATCAAGTCCCAAGCAATAGCAGATTTCATCGCCGAGTGGATTGAACAGCAACTGCCGACTCAAGTTCACTCGGAGCACTGGACCATGACCTTTGATGGTTCTAAGATGCTGAATGGTTCCGGTGCTGGGGTAGTGTTGGTTTCCCCCCGAGGAGATAAGCTCAGATATGTGCTCCAGATTCACTTTGATTCCTCCAATAACGAAGCAGAATACGAAGCACTTTTGTATGGGTTGCGTATGGCCATTTCACTCGGCGTCCGTCGCCTCATGGTCTATGGCGACTCAGATTTGGTGGTTAACCAAGTGATGAAGGAGTGGGACGTCAGAAGTCCAGCCATGACTGGTTACTGCAATGCAGTGAGAAAGCTAGAGAAGAAATTTGAGGGGTTAGAGCTTCATCATATACCCCGACTGAAAAATCAAGCGGCTGATGATTTAGCAAAAATAGGTTCCAAGAGAGAAGCCATTCCTAGTAATGTGTTTTTGGAACACATCCACACACCATCAATTCAAGAGGATCCTTTCACCGAAGAAGCCCCACAGCCAAAAAGTGCCACGGATCCGACTGAAGTTAAAGTTCCAGCTATGGTCGACCTGATCATGGAAGTTTTGGTCATCACTCCCGACTGGACAGTGTCGTACATCGCGTATATCCTAAGGAAAGAGCTCCCAGAGAATGAAGAAGAGGCTCGACAGATCGTCCGTCGATCCAAAGCTTTTACCGTGATAAAGCGACAGTTGTAGAGGGAAAGCGCGACTGGAGTCGGTTAGAAATGTATAACACCAGAAGAAGGTCGGATAATCCTTGACTATATCCACTCGGGGACCTGTGGTCATCATGCGTCCTCTTGGACCATTATGGCTAAAGCATACCGAGCAGGGTTTTACTGGCCAAGAGCAAATGAAATGGCGAAGGAGATAGTCGACAAGTGTGAAGGATGTCAGTTCTATTCCAATATGTCACACAAGCGCGCCTCAGCCTTGAAAACCATTCCACTCGTCTGGCCCTTCACTGTTTGGGGATTAGATATGGTTGGACCACTAAGAACTGGCAGGAGCGGCTTCACCCATGTACTGGTGGCAGTCGACAAGTTCACTAAGTGGATTGAAGCCAAGCCTATCAAGAATCTTGATACCTGCACTGCTATCAGCTTCATCAGAGAGTTGATATTTAGATATGGAGTTCCGCACAGCATCATCACTGATAATGGGTCAAACTTCGATTCCGACAAATTCAGAGCCTTTTGTGCTTCTCAAGGCACGCGATTCGACTACGCTTCCGCCGCTCACCCCCAGTTGAATGGACAAGCAGAAAGAGCAAACAGACTAATTCTCAAAGGACTGAAACTCCGGTTGATGCGTGATCTCAAACACGCAGCAGGCGCGTGGGTCGACGAACTTCCATCAGTTCTTTGGGGATTGAGGACTACTCCTAATCGGTCAACTGGGCGAACTCCATTCTTTCTGGTCTATGGAGCTGAAACGGTTCTGCCAAGTGACCTGCTTCACAATGCACCCCAAGTCGAGCTCTACTCTGAAGATGAAGCAGAACAAGCCCGGCAGGACGCAGTCGACCTTCTAGAAGAAGAAAGAGAGATGGCCATGATCCGATCGACTATCTATCAACAAGACTTGCGTCGATTCCATGCCAGAAACGTGAAGAGTTGAGCCTTCCAAGAAGGAGACTTGGTCCTCCGAGTGGATCAGCAGAAGCCACACAAACTCGCTCCTACTTGGGAAGGCCCCTTCATCGTCACCAAAGTTCTCCACAATGGAGCGTACCGTCTTTACAATGTCGATCGCCAGATTGATGAGCCACGAGCTTGGAATGCGGAGCTGCTCCGCCCCTTCTATACTTAAGTACTCACTCGGATGAGATGTAATAAAAAGTACCTCTGTAGTTTGTTTATCAAAGACAAGAGTGTTATAGTTTTCCCAGTGATTGTTGTTGCTTTTGTTTATGTGAGAAATCCCCCAGTGGGTGGCTTAGCTGCGAATCTGTTTTCGCCTAAGTTTGTAAAAAATAATCCTACCGAGTGACGAGCAAGCCTCTCACTCGGGGGCTTAGATGCGAATCCGTTTCGCCTAAGTATTTGAAATTCCTACTGAGTGACGAGCAAGCCTCTCACTCGGGGGCTTAGATGCGAATCCGACTCGCCTAAGTATTTAAAAATCCTACCGAGTGGAGAGCAACCCTCCCACTCGGGGGCTTAGCTGCAGTCCAGTACTCGCCTAAGTATTTGAAAATCCTACCGAGTGGAGAGAAACCCTCCCACTCGGGGGCTTAGCTGCAGTCCAGTACTCGCCTAAGTATTTAAAAATCCTACCGAGTGGAGAGCAACCCTCCCACTCGGGGG
>NC_041383.1:767767786-767822709 GCF_002162155.2 Triticum dicoccoides | reverse complement strand
CTTCGGAGCTGCGCCACAAATACAACGTGCACTCTGCAGGGACGACGAGGTGCAGGTCGACTGCTACCTTCTCCTTCGAAGCTACGCCACAAATACAACGTGCGCTCTGCAAGGATGATGAGGTGCAGGTCGACTGCTACCTTCTCCTTCGGAGATACGCCAAAATACAATGTGCGCTCTGCAAGGACGACGAGGTGCAGGTCGACTTCTACCTTCTCCTTCGGAGCTACGTCACAAATACAACGTGCGCTCCATCCCGATCCGCAAGGACGCAGGTCGACTGCAATCGGTGTTCCATCCCTACCTGCAAGAGCGATGAAGTGTCGGTCGACTAGATTTTCCACCTCAGAGCTGCGTCTCAAGCACTAAAGTATATTCCGAGTGAAGAACAAAGTTCACTCGAAGGCAAATGCAAGCATATTCAACGATAAGCCAAGTTCAGATAACATCCTACGGATTCAGAAGTGCTCAGGCGTCAAGCCTGTCAAAGTTTATCGGTTACAAAACCACTCGGCATTCCGAGGCAAATTTAAGGCGAAGCATAGAAGTTTTTTACTCCTCAGGTGGAGGACTGGAGGGCGCGACAAACTGCTCCAAGTCAATTCCGTCAGCAATCCGAGTGGCAGCAGCAATGAAGGTCTCCATGAAAGATTGGAAGTCGTGCTTCTTGGTATTGGCAACTTTGATGGACGCCAGCTTTTACTCTCGCGCATCCTTGCAGTGAACACAGACCAGGGACAGAGCAACGTCAGCGCCGCACCTGGCAGAAGACTTCTTCCATTCTTGCACTCGACCTGGGACTTCATTCAGTCGAGTCATTAGAGACTCGAGGTCATTTTGAAGTGTTGCTCCTAGCCAGAGTGTTGTGTCGATTCGCGACGCCACGACGTTCAGTCGAGCAAGGTAGTCAACCACACCAGCAACACGAGACTCCAGTCGGAGCACGTTCATAGCGTCTTCATCCTTCACAAGAGAGTTAACGGGGTCCAAGCTTGTCTCTACTCGACTGGTCTCCTCCTCAAAGTTTTGGCAGAATTCTGTAAACACAATTCAAAGATAAACCAGCAGTTCTACGATAAGTCGCTGATAACAAGTCAGTCGGGTAGGAGAGATTACCCTCAAGCATGATGAATAACTTCTTGGCGAGCCCTCCTAGATAAGCCTCCAGATCGTTCTTCTTCCCCACCAGTTCACTAGCCTTGTCATTCAGAGCTATCTTATCATTCTTCAGACGGCTGACCTCCTTGTTGGCCGCGTCGAGAGCAGCTTTCAGATTGGCGTTCTCCTCTTCAAGTTTACCGACTGAAGCCAGTTTTTCTTCCGCAAGCTTCGTTTTGTCCAAAGCTGCCTTCTGCGCCTCGGCAAGGTCATGGTCCTTCTTCTTCAGAGCCTCCTTCATTTTATCTGCAAAATGACAATGAGATCAGAATCAGGAATGGGTAGAAAGATAAAGACAGTCGTCAAGATTCTCACCAACCATACCTTTTGCTTCATCTTTCGCCTTCTTAAAGTTCTCCTGAACAATCTTCAAGTCAAGGTCGAGTTGGATCTATTTGTTTTCCAATTCTGTATAGCGAGCCACAAGCTCGCAAGATTCCTGCGAAGGGTCAGTCGACAGACATCAAAGATTGGTTGCTTCCGAGTGACTAAGAGAAAAATCGTAACATTTCTAAGACCATAGCCGAATCAAAATATTCAACAGTAGTCTTGGGGACTACACCCAGTGGGTGCACTCAGCGTGCCCCCGCTGGTTCTACCGACTCGGTCCAATCAGTCGGCCAAAAGAGATAAAGAGGTTATGATCCTAAAACTATAACTCTATAGCTAACTACCAGCAGTCAGCCATGGTCTCATCATGATCTACTAAAAAAACACAGGTTCTTCAGACCTTAGTCGACTGCCAGCAGTCGACCATGGTCTCGGGGACCACACCCAGTGGGTGCACTTAGCGTGCCCCCACTGGTTCCAAGATTCCATTCGACATGGTCCGACCAGACCGAGTGAAGAAGTTAGAGTGAATAAATTCAAAATACAAAGACTACAGTTGACTGCCAGTAGTCCACCATAGTCTCGGGAACTACACCTAGTGGGTGCACTCAACGTGCCCCCACCAATCCAAAAATTCAATCGACACACCCAATGGGTGTACAGATACAAAGATCTTCGAAAAGAAAGTCTTCATATAGCATATCCTAACAGAACAAGCGGTGACCAATGAACCTGGACGTTGCTCTGAAGGGTTGGGCTAGCATCATAGGCCGCTTGGCTGGCTTCCCGAATCGCCTTCACCTGCTCCATCATGATCCCCGCCTGGCGTATAGCCTCCTTAGCAGTACCCACTTGGTCCTCTGGGACGTGGTGTGTGGCGAAAAGGGAGGGCGGGTCAGCAGTCGAAGACGAAGGTCGAACACTCGTCAGCGGCACAGCGAGGGACACGGAATTCTGAGTGATATTACCACCATCCTGGACTGGTGCCTCAGGCATTGATGCAGTCTGAGTGGTCTTACCAGCCGGCGCCTTTCTATTCCTCCTCGACCTCAGCGGCGCCTCGTTGTCATCATCAGGGAGATCAATGACATGAGGAGGAGCTACAGGAAAAATCCAAAGTTAAAATCGAAAATCCAATCGACCAAAAGTGGAATTACAAAGATCGTACCAAGGTTGGAGGTGGCAGCGTCTTCCATTTCCTGGTCTTCGTTCTTGGCGGAGGTCTCGGAGGTAGCAGCACTGCATATTTCAGAAACCAGTCGGTTAGTCAATGAGTCGACCAAGAGTCTGTCCATGCTAAACGAGAAAACACAAGTTTTGTTGTTACTCAGAAATGGTGGGAATGGTCATTCTCATCTTGGGCAAGGCCTTCGGCGGCTTTGATGACGCCGCTCGTGGATGCTTCAGCGCTTTTTCAGTCGGCGCCGGAGAAGCCGTCCGAGGGCGCTTTGATGACTGCCCAACAGGCGCAGTCGCTTTGCCACGCTCGCTCGCGGAGTCGTGGGTGAGCTTGGATCGCCTTTCCGTGCGAGGAGGATCGACTTCCTCCTCCTCCTCTTCACTGGAGCTGTCGTCATCCTCTTCCTCCTCACCATCAGATTGCCACTCCTCCTCACTTTCACCTCCGCTCG
Organism: Triticum dicoccoides; assembly: GCF_002162155.2. Classification (NCBI taxonomy): domain Eukaryota; kingdom Viridiplantae; phylum Streptophyta; class Magnoliopsida; order Poales; family Poaceae; genus Triticum; species Triticum dicoccoides. Next base: position 767,819,590 of record NC_041383.1, on the reverse strand, counting down.
CCTCTCCCTCCTCGGCCTGTTCTTGCGCCCCGTTGGGCATTGAGTACATCTCAGTAGTGGTCTAGAAGACAACAAACAAGACAAAAGTCAGTCGACTGATTTTAAGCAAACAGAATGAAGAAAACAAGGTCACAGTCGGAGATGCGGAATCAGACCTGGTCTACTTCGTATGATTGGTCGAGTGGAGGAATCCTCCTGGCTCCTCGGGGGTTGTCTTTGTTCCCTGTGATACTCGACAACCACCCCTCCAACGTAGCCTCTTCGACCTCCTCCGGGTGAATCCGATTGGTGTCACCGAGACCTGAATACAACCACATCGGATGGTCATGAGCTTGAAGCGGTTGGATATGTCTCCTAAGGAAGACCTCTAACAAATCCATACCAGTCACCCCGTCGCAGACAAGCTGAACCACTCGACCAACCAGCACTTTGACTTGTGCTTTCTCTTCTGGTGTCACTTTCAGAGAAGAAGGTTTTTCTTCTCGGTTCAGGGAGAAAGGGGGAAGACCCGTCATCTGTCCTGGAGTCGGTTGGTCTTGGCAGTAGAACCAGGCCGACTGCCACCCGCGGACTGAGTCAGGAAGAGTCATAGCTGGGAAACAACTTTTGCTTCTCATCTGGATCCCAAGGCCCCCGCACATCTGAATCACTTGCGTCCTATCATCACTCGACTTGGCTTTCTTAACCGACTGAGAACGACAGGTGAAAATGTGATTGAAGAGGCCCCAATGAGGAGGGCAACCCAAGAAATTCTCGCACAAAGACACGAAGGCAGCAAGGTACACGATGGAATTCGGAGTGAAGTGGTGGAGTTGCGCTCCGAAAAAGTTCAAGAAACCCCGGAAAAAGTATGAGGGGGTAGGGAGAATCCGCGGTTGGCGTGAGTGGCGATAAGGACACACTCACCCTCGAGAGGCTGCGGCTCGATCTCGTTCCCCGGGAGGCGCGCAGATTCGTGATGAATGAATCCCCCCTCGGCCAGGTCATCAAGATCATCCTGACGAATCACCGAGGGCATCCAGTCGCCCTGGATCCAGCCCCGCAGCAAGGCAGACCTCGAGGAAGATCCGCCCCGACCGGACTTCTTCGCCTTCGCCTGCACCGTCGCCTTCTTCGCGCGCTCCAAGGCCGCCGTCTTCTCCTTCACCATCACCGCAGACGAAGCCCGAATAGACCGACGACACCGGGACGAGAGCAGAGGTGGCGGAGGAATTCAAGAAGAAAGGGGGGAAATGAAGGCGCACTGTTCAAAAGCCCTGGGGCAGCGGCTTATATGGAGTTGCTTCCGAGTGACTGACCTGTAAGCCCAGACGATCCTGTCAAATCCCGCAACAGTCGCGCGCGCGATACGTGGTGAAAAAGGTGGTGCAGAGATCGAGGCGTCTCCGCTCTATCCCATCCGATTACTGCGGCCTCCTCCGCCCCGCGCGTTTCCCAAAATTCGAATCCCGCCAAATCTGCGAGCAGCGAAACAACTTGTCAGATGGAGGATCCCCTCCACACCGTCACTCGGAGCTTTTCAAGTAAAGAAATTCACTCGACTGAAACCAGGAATGGATCAAGGCGACCGAAAAAGAAGTTGGTGTCGTTACTTAAGATTCATGGATCCAGAACAAGATACGTTCATAGCATGAAAAATGGGTCGGAAGAGTTCTCAACCCCTTCCGCACTCAAACCTCGATCCATTCGGGGGCTAATGATGAAGCTATGTACCTAGGGTAGGGTCATGGACCTGTCCAAACTACCCTCCCCAAGGACATCTCTAGAAGAAACCACCTGTCAATCGACTCAGAAGTATTCCACTCGACGGACTCGAAGACACTCGACCATGAAGCCAACCACTCGACAGCCAGGAGATCTAAAGTCACTCTGCACACAAACGGTCGGTCATTAAGTAGCTTTTATGGTCATCATAGCACTTTATTTGTGGCGTTATCAGTAATGCTTGATCTTAATGTACCTTAAACCCTACATAACTGAGGGCCGGAGGGGTCTGGCGAACTCTATATAAGCCACCCCCTCCTCAGTGTAAAGGGTTCGCACCCCTGTAACTCATATGCACATAATCCAGTCGACCGCCTCCGGGCTCCGAGACGTAGGGCTGTTACTTCCTCCGAGAAGGGCCTGAACTCGTAAACCTCTTGCGTATACAACTACTCCATAGCTAGGATCTTGCCTCTCCATTCCTAACCCCCTACACTACTATCAGACTTAGAACCACGACAACGACCACACGTGTACCCTCTAGGGCGTTTGTAGGCCGACCCACTATTCTTTCTCCCTCCGGTTTTGGGAAGGTTCAGTTCAAGAACCTTCCTTCCATCAATTTTATCTTTTTCTGAAAATTTTTATGGCTTCACAAGTTTTATCCTGATTTTAAAATTATTTCCTTTTTATTTTTAATGTCATGAATATTTTTTGAAACTTGTTTCAAAAGACCTTTTGAATTTGCGAACATTTTCCATATTCAAGAATATTTTCCAAACTCATGAACATTTTTTTCAGATTCATGTTTTCTTAATTTGGGAACAAATTTTTGAATTCATGACATTTCTTCATATCCGGGATCATATTTTGTATCCACAAATTTACTTCAAATTTGTCGCCATAGTTTAGATACATGACATTTTTAATCATGATTTGTTAAATTTCGTGAACATGTTTTGGCATACAGGAACACTTTCATTTTTTTTTACAATTTGGGAACATTTTTTCAATTCAGGTACATTTTTAAAATTCTTAAACTTAGTAAAAGGGAAACGCTAATGCTCTGTCGGCTGATCGCTCAAAGAGTTCCACCACCCGCGCAGTTGTTGGGTCGCCCTTGATCATATGCCCTTAGGCATGCTCGCACACGTTCATTATTTCCCTTTCCTACCACGTGCCCCTTTACCTTCTCTTGCAACAACAGATGTGTTGCAAACTACGTCAGCAATTTAGACAACCTTTTGCAACAGCAGCTCTGTTGCAAAAACAGTCTGCAACAAAACATTTGTTGCAAAAAAGACTAAAACAAGAACTTTGTTGCAGAAAATCTCACAACACAAGTTATGTTGCAAAAAAAACACAACCTATGTTGCAAAAAATCCGCAACATAATCTATGTTGCAAATGTTTCTGCAACAAGATCTCTATTGCGAAGCAAAGGAAGACTTTGAGCTACTAAGATTGTGCCACATCCAACGACCCGCAAGGCGGCGAATCTTTTAAAAAGATCCACATCACTAACATTTCAATTTTTTAAGTGTCTAATTGTTTTCCAAATTCTCGATTATTAAATTTTGTGAGTATTGTTTTAAAACTTCTACTATTCTTAAATACTTTTTCGGAAATGTTAACGCCCACACGTGTGGGCGTTTGCACATCGTGCACACGTCTCCATCATCACTCATTTTGCCACGTATGAATAGATGACATCAGCAGATTTTTTTTGGTTTTCGGCTTAAAAATGTTGTATCTCCTAAATAAAAAAGCGAACTAAAAATCCGTTTTCACCATTAAATCCGTCTCGACGAGATCTTCAAAACTAGACCCCATGTTGATATGTTTCGACGAATTTTTTTTTGCCAGAAGTTGCCACGATGTTTACACTGCAGTTGCCATAGGGATTAAACTAAAGTTGCCATGTGGCAATTTTAGTTTGTAGATCATGGCAATTTTAGTATTTTGATGATGGCAACTCCAGTACTTTGACCATGAAAATTACTTTTTGTATGAACCATGGCAATTTTACGTGCATGTATTATGGCAATTTTAGTTTATGGTTCATGACAAGTCTAGTTTCTTAATTCCCCGTTTTATAAATGTCAAAATTTACTTTTAAATGTAGAAGAAAATAGCTGAAACATATCATGGCAACTTCAGTGTAAACATCATGGCAATTCATATGCAATAGACATGACAACTTTTAATCCAAAATTTTTTTCATCAAAACATATCAACATGGGATCTAGTCTCGAAGATCTCATCGCGGGGGATTTAATGGTGAAAACGGATTTTCAATCGGATTTTTCGTTTAAGAGATAAAACATTTTAAAAACTGAAAATTCAAAAAGATTCCTGCATGCATGCATGCGATGACGTGAACATTAGAGACGTGTGGTGCGTCTCTCTTCCTGCCACACGTGTGGCAGTTAGCGCGACCCTATTTTTTCTATAATATATTTTAATAGAAACTTTTCCATGTAACAAAATCCAGCGAAAAATATCGACCAGCTAACAGAACCTGGCAAAACGCTCCTAGTAGAGTTTTTTCTTTCAGGGCACGCAAGCTGGCTAGCGGAAAGAAAGAAATAACGGGGGCCCAGCCCAATGAGCGAGTCTGGAAGAGGCCGGTCCGGAGACGCTGGTGGCCTGGACATATAATATACGCCAGCCGACGCCGCCTCCTCCCGTTCGTTCCAGCGAGAGAAATCCCCTATCCACCAAACCAGGCGAGTGGCGGACCAGACCCGGCGATGTTCGTCGACAAGATGCAGTTCGCCGTGCCGATGGCCACCGGCTACGAGGGTTTACCCCTCACCGCGGCCCAGGATGAGAAGGAGGAGGCGGAGGCGTTCACCATCCAGGAGGGGTGTGGCTGTAAGAGGAAGGCGGAGGAGGATCGTGAGGAGGAGGCTGCGTTCACCGTCAAGGCCAAGGCGGAGGAGGAGGCGGCGTTCACCGTCCAGGCCAAGGCGGAGGAGGTGGAGGACTCGGACGATGACTGCGACTCGGACAAAGAGGAGGAGTTCATGGCCAGGCTCATCGCAGACTACAACGCCCATGCCGACAAGCTCAGGGCTGACCATCCAGGGATGAAGTACGAGGACTACAGCACTGAGAAATACGTCTACATGCGTCGCAAGCCGGAGGAGGTGGAGGATGATGACTGCGACAAGTTCGAGAAGCTCAGGGCTGAATACGCCTACTTTTTTTGAGCTGCTGTATCCTTTATTAGAAATTCAAAAACATGGGGATACGGAGAATTTCGGGCAAAATGCTAAGCCACACGTGGCGCCCGGGACTTAGAGAAGCCGCTGCACCGCTTCCAGACAATCTGATGCAACACAAAATGATTGAATATGCAAATCTGCTGCAAGTGAGAGAGCCTCACTGCAAGCCTGTGCCTCGAGGATGGTAGGGTCAGATCGGCCTTCATAGATGACTGCCGAGGCACCTAGGTACTTGCCCCGTTTGTCCCTACATACCGCTGCTGAGGCCGCTCTATCTCCGATCTTGGAAAACCCGGCATCCACATTCATTCCGCAAGCCGGAGGAGGAGGGTTCCCATGGTGTTGATGGGCTTGTTCCGGCGTGAGATTGTTGCTCTTGTAATTTGACTGACTGGGATGAAGGAGGTTTACCAATGCTATCTATCTACACTAGTAGTAGTTGATCGATCCGGAGGACATCTATGTTAGCGATCCACCTCTGTGTGTGTGTATGATCTTATAGTATTATCAAGTTACGAGGTGCCCGTGAACCAATGACAATGGCATGTACCTACTATTAGCATTATAATCATCTCAACTCAGTATGCTATTCCGTAGTTGTCTGCGATGTTTGATTATCTCTGAGCTTCTACGTGCCTGCGTGCTCGTTTACGTTGTTATGTGTTGTTTGGCCGCTCCTTGCAAACCATTTCAGATTAGATTTTTTATTGCCAGTTTCAGTTTAGTCTTGTCCAGCTTTGCTATGCCTTCTTGCTCTTCTTGACTCTTCATGTGTTACAGTATATAGATTGCTTACAGTATACAGATTAGATTGTTATATGAACTTATTAAAAATTCAGAAACATTTTTTTTAATTCGTGAGCATTTTTGAGATTCAGGTGCATTTTTAAAATTCCTAAACTTAGTAGAATCACAAACATTTCGAAAGTTTTTAGTGTCTAATTGTTTTCCAAATTCTTGATTATTTAAATTCACAAACATTTTTAGAAAATCTAGGAATTTTGCAAATTTGTGAACATTTTCTAAAATCCACAAAATTCTATTGTTCTTAAATATCTTTTTCTCCGATGTATTTTAATAGAAACCTTTTTTTAGGAAATTAATAGAAACCTTCGAATTAACAAAATCCTGCCGAAAGAACCGCTGGCAAAACGCTAGTAGATTTTGTTTTCTTTCGAGAAGACTGCCCAACAAGCTAGCTAGCGGAATGAAAGAAGTGATGGGGGCCCAGCCCAGGCCAGCCCGGCCGAGGCTAGCCCAGCCCAATCAACGAGTCTGGAAGAGGCCGGTCCGGAGACGAGGCCCCCGGCTCCGACTCGAGGCCGAGGCGGATAGGCTAGGGTTGGCATGGACATATATATATGCCAGCCGCTGCCGCCTCCTCCACCCGTTCGTTTTCAGATCCAGCGAGAGAAATCCGCAATCCACCAAAACCTAACCCTAACCACCAGCAGAGGAGGGGAGAGGCGGAGCAGATCCAGCCATGTTCGTCGAGAAGATGTTCGCCGTCCCGATGGCCGCCGGCTACGAGGGTTTCCCCTTCATCGCGACACAGGCGGAGAAGGAGATGGCGGAGGCGTTCGCCGGCAAGGCCAGGGCGGAGCGGCAGCCGTACGCCCTCAAGGCCAAGGCGGAGGGGGCGAGGTTCGTCGTCAAGGCGGGGTGTGGCTCTAAGAGGAAGGCGGAGGAGGACCGTGAGGAGGACGCGGCGTTCACCTTCAAGGCCAAGTCGGAGGAGGAGGCGGCGTTCACCTTCAAGGCCAAGTCGGAGGAGGAGGCGGCGTTCACCTTCAAGGCTAAGTCGGAGGAGGAGGCGGTGTTCACCGTGAAGGCCAAGGCGGAGGAGGAGGAGGAGGAGGAGGATGATGACTGCGACTCGGACGAAGAGGAGGAGTTCATGGTCAGGCTCATCGCAGACTACAACGCCCATGCCGACAAGCTCAGGGCTGACCATCCAGGGATGAAGTACAAGGACTACAGCACTGAGGAATACGCCTACATGCGCCTCCAGCCGGAGGAGGTGGAGGACGATGACTGCAACAAGATCGAGAAGCTCAGGGCTGAATATGCCTACTTGTTCTGCAAGCTGGAGGAGGAGGGTTCCCATGGTGTTGATGGGCTTGTTCGGGCGTGAGATTGTTCCTCTTGTAATTTGACTGACTGGGATGAAGAGGTTTACCAATGCTATCTATCTACACTAGTAGTTGATTGATCCGGAGGATTAGTCATCAACCTATCTGTGTGTGTGGTCTTAGTATTATAACTTTAGAGGCGCCCTTGAACCAATGGCAATGGCATGTATCTACTATTAGCATTATCTCATCTTAACTCTGCTATTCCTCAGTTGTCTGTGATGTTTGATTTTATCTGAGCTTCTCCGTGCCTGACTGATTGTTTACATTGTTATGTGTTGTGTTTACATTGTTATGTGTTGTTTGCCTGCTTCTTGCAAACCATTTCAGATTAGATTGTTTCGATTGTGCCAGTTTTGAGTTTAATCTTGTCCAGCCTTGCTATGCCTTCTTGCTCTTGCTGACTCTTCTTCTGTTAAAAGTGAGGAGCTAGTGAGACAGTGCCGCAAGTTGAAATGAGCCATTCCTTGTTTGTACCTACTCCCTCCGTTCCTAAATATTTTAAGTCTTTGTAGAGATTTCATTATGAACTACATACGGATGTATATAGATGCATTTTGAGTGTAGATTCACTCATTTTGCTCCGTATGTAGTCCATAGTGAAATCTCTACAAAGACTTACATTTAGGAACGGAGAAAGTACCATTTTCAATTTTCTTTCCCTAACCTCATAATAAGTCTTATAAGCGTTTTTTTTCGTTTGGTTGGTTGCTGTTGCGTTTTGCACATTTTGCTATCGTCCAAGTACAGTTCCGAGTTTCCAGTGGCTAGTACACGCAGAATCATCCTGACTCCTTCGTTAGAAATTTAGTCCACAATATGTTGATCTGCATCTTGTTTCTGCTACCTATCACTGTACTTCCTTATTTAGTTTTAGCTTTTGACTTGTCTTTTGATCTGCTTTGTATTTGAACTGCTGCTCCGTTATGCAAAGTAATTGAACCCAGCTCCCCTTTGACAAAAACAATCTGGAATTGTACTGTTTTCTCTTATTTAACAGAGTTCAAGAAGCTATCACAGCACCAACTTTCTCCTATTATCCTTGTATTTTATTTATCAATGGTACTATAAGGGTTGGTCCTTAATTAAAACTGTCATGTCTTTTTTGCATGTTTTAATCTGCAAAGTAGTCACTAAATGCAATGTGTCCTAATTGTTCTGGTTGCCTGTTTCGCATGTTAAATCTACTCCCCCAAAGATGTCCCTATTATCTGAATTTATTTGTATCCTTTGTTCTATATTGCACCAGTATGGATACGCGATATGTTTGACTTTTTCTGAAAAAAAAAGTTATCAATTAAGCATCAAGCCGTTTAGCATATATTTAGTCAGTGCAGTCCATTATCTTCTACTCCCTCTATAAAGTAATATAAGATCTTTTAGATCACTACTTTAGTGATCTAAAAGCTCTTATATTACTTTAGAGAGGGAGTATCTTCTTATCCATGATTCCAACAAAAGCAAGAACCAACAACCAAAGGGCAGCAGCAATTTACCAAACATAAAAGTTCAGTTAGAGAGAAAAGTGGGAGGAGGAAATCAGCAGCCTTCCATTAGATAGAAAATTCTACAGGATAGTGGGGGAGACGGGAGCCGGAGCAGCGGGGAAAGGAGCCCCAAACCAGCACTACTAGAGCTTGAGAGGTATCGGGGCCATATTGGGAAAGCTTCAGTATCGGATACGGCATCCGATACGGATACTTGACCTATGTGCTGCATCTTTTTTTCCTGATAAAAGGGTTTCCCCTTGATTCCACTAAAAGAAACACAGCCAACAAGGTAAAGTACAGGGTTTCTTAACACACCGAATGCACATATAAAAAGAAAAGATGAACAAGGGCTAGAGCGGCTGATGCCTCCAATCCAAAAGTTCTTTTTTCTGCATGTATTTCTCACAAGTTCACTGCATACCTTAGAGATCATTTGTTTTCATGCCCTGACATCACTGCATAACTACAACCTCCTATGATTTCTGATTTTTTTGCTAACCTCTTGACTGTGCTGCTCCGGAGTCACTGCTCAATGATGTTCTCCGTAAATCACTGCCATCCAAATTCCCTGCAAGTGTTAAATGTCCAAGACGGTGGCAAAATCAGGACCTAAGGAGGTGGTGCCGCAAGTTGAAAGGAACCATTCCAATCATCGACTAATACAAGGTAACAAAAACTTCCATGAATCACATCCACCATTTTCCCTTGTTTTTCCTGAACTCGTAAGACAAAGCAATTGCTATCTTAGATGTGCCGTGCAGGGCTTCGTTTTGCACATTCTTCTAGTCTTGTGTAGTTCTTCCATGTCCGAGTACAATCTGAGTTTCTGGTGCAAGCATGAAAGATCTCAGTTTTGTATATTCCATCCTGTACAGAAAATTGGTTAGTACATGTGGAACCATCCCAACTCCTTAGTTAGAAATTTAGTCCAGAGTGTTTATTTGCCTCTTGCTTCTGCTACCTGGCACTGTGCTGCTTATATGCTTTGAGCTATTAACAGAAGCAACTTTTCCCATATTCTTACTGTCCTTGTAGTACTTATTTCAGCTCCATGTAATAATATTTGTAGTGGGTTTGTACTGTTAGAAGGTCACTCATGTGTTACTGAGTTGTGGCTGCCCAGAGCAGGGAATCAACCTGGATGGATGCTGCTGTTAAGATGAATGTTTAATTTGTGAATACTTCATTCCCTGTTTATTTGGCAGGCACAATCACATGGGAATAGGGGTTTAGCAAGTTGGATGGAGAGGTTCGAAGCCGAGCTGAGCTCCGAATCTGATTCAGCTGAGTTGGTGAAGCGTGGAACCAAGTTGTAGTTATACCTCTCTTTTCTGGCTGTAGTTATGTGCTGTCAAAGCAGCATGATTCACTCTGTTGTGATGATTTAAAAGGTGAGTTCCTAACAAGACAGTCAAAGTTGAAACTTAATGTGTCGACTTGCTTGATTCAAGGCTATGTATAATACATTTCTTCTTTTTTGTGTGGCGGTAAAATGCAGGCAGGCAGGAGCTGTGTTGGTTAATTACAAGCAAGAGCAAATGTAGAGGATGAATGAAATGTAGAAGAAGGTGCGCCCAGAGGTGAAAACCTCTGAAGTTGAAACCAAACACGGTGGTCGATCTATTTCCTTATGCGACACAACAACAACAACAACAACAACAACAAAGCCTTTAGTCCCAAGCAAGTTGGGGTAGGCTAGAGGTGAAACCCATAAGATCTCGCAACCAACTCATGGCTCTGGCACATGGATAGCAAGCTTCCATGCACCCCTGTCCATAGCTAGCTCTTCGGTGATACCCCAATCCTTCAGGTCTCTCTTAACGGACTCCTCCCATGTCAAATTCGGTCTACCCCGCCCTCTCTTGACATTCTCCGCACGCTTTAGCCATCCGCTATGCACTGGAGCTTCTGGAGGCCTGCGCTGGATATGCCCAAACCATCTCAGACGATGTTGGACAAGCTTCTCTTCAATTGGTGCTACCCCAACTCTATCTCGTATATCATCATTCCGGACTCGATCCTTCCTCGTGTGGCCACACATCCATCTCAATATACGCATCTCCGCCACACCTAACTGTTGAACATGTCGCCTTTTAGTCGGTCAACACTCAGCGCCATACAACATTGCGGGTCGAACCGTCGTCCTGTAGAACTTGCCTTTTAGCTTTTGTGGCACTCTCTTGTCACAGAGAATGCCAGAAGCTTGGCGCCACTTCATCCATCCGGCTTTGATCCGATGGTTCACATCTTCATCAATACCCCCATCCTCCTGCAGCATTGACCCCAAATACCGAAAGGTGTCCTTCCGAGGTACCACCTGACCATCAAGGCTAACCTCCTCCTCCTCACACCTAGTAGTACTGAAACCGTATATCATGTACTCGGTTTTAGTCCTACTAAGCCTAAACCCTTTCGATTCCAAGGTTTGTCTCCATAACTCTAACTTCCTTTCCTTATGCGACACGCTGGCCTAAAAATGCCTGCTTCTTTCGTGGATGTGTTGTTGTCTCTGAAGGATTTTCTCCATGCTCGTACTGTTGTCTCGATCTGTAGATTTACTACGGTTTATGTTTTTATATTTATAGAGCAGCTGTTATAACACTGAATCATCTCGGTAACTTAGTTGAATCTGTTGGTAGATGGACCAGTATCTTAATTTCATAGGGTACTTCCGTAATCTTGTAGATATAACTAGTGATTGCACACTGTCTGTTAACTGTTATAGATCTAGCCCGATCAACCTGTAAATCTTCTTGATGTATAGCATCTTCTGATGAAACTATGACGCTACTAATTTGTATGCTCCTCTGCTGAGATAATAGTGTTCCAGTTCGTGCCAGTTATTCATCCTGGTCCGTGGGTCTAATTTTTTCTGAGTTTTGTTTATTATTTTGAAGTGTGCAGTTTGCCTGTGAACCCTTCAGCTGTGGGTAAGAAGAAGACTCAGGGCCAGTCGACGACCACTGGCCACCTGATCTACAAGCTTGGAGGCATTGACAAGCGCGTGATGGAGAGGTTCGAGAAGGAAGCCGCTGAGAAGAACAAGAGGCGATTCAAGTATGTGGAGGTATCACTATTGATATTGCCCTCTGGAAGTTGAGACCGCCAAGTACGGCTAGTAGATGCTCACTGTGTATAATCAGAACTGTTGTGCAGTTTCATACTCCGTATTTTGTTTATAGTAAATCATGTCTCTTGCTGCTATCTGTTTTTTTGACAGCATCTTGCTGCTATCTGTTGGCAATATCTTCCAGTGCCATACGAGCTGCGAGTTCCATTTAACTAAAGTTATCCTTCTGCTGCTCTGCTCTTTTTTAGATGGACTCTACTACTTCCAAGTACAAGGCGCGAAGGTCGGCTACAACCTTGTGCCTTGACTGGTACAATTGCCCAACTCTGCTTGGGGCGCTTGACCAGATGAATGAGCCTAAGGACAACTCCAACTGGCCGACCTGTCAGGCCCTGATATATACCTGTCGTAGTTTAGTAAGCTACTAGTAACGATTCAGTTATCCAACGGCTGGGATCAATCCGTGGCGATAGGCTTATCTCGACCGTTGAGCGTTATTACCGTTGTAACAGTAGTAAACAGAGAGTTATTGTTCTTCCCGTTCGGGTTAAAACCCTCCCCTATAACTAGCCGGGTTGTGGCTGGATCGAATATGCTTTTTCGGATGAATTCTCCCTATCGCCGTCATGGCTCATATACAGGAACCCTAGCGCTTCTCTCTCCATACGAGATCTGTCCAAATTCTTATACAAATTCTTAGAGAAATTCCCCAAAATACTCTACGGGTCCTAACAAATTGGTATTTAGAGCCGTCGATTCTTCGGCAAAAAATTTCTATAGTGATGAATCCCACCCTTGTCCCACCCTCTTCTCTTCTTCGGTGACGGTGAAGAGGAATTTGGCGAAATTGGTGGCGGGGCGCGGTCGGGAGGCGCTGGCGGCGGTGATTATTCGGGCACATATCGGCCGAGCGGGAGCGGTTGGTTGAGCACATCGCTCGATCGGTAAAATCCCGCGTTCCAGCTCCGATCCGTGTGTCAAGGAGGCGTGGATCGCGGTGGCGGCAGGATCTGAGGTGAGATTCGGGTTGCTGGTGTATCCAGTGGTAAAATTCCTACCTCTCGCCTTAGATCAGGAGATGGGGCGCGCTAAGGCAATCGATGACGCGGATCTTCAAGAGGTCCTCTCCATGCGCGATGATTTCGGTGTTTTGCAACAAGAGAACATCCAGATGCAGAACTAGGTGTCCAAATTGCAAGAGGAAGTTCAGGTTATTGGAGCGAAACAGGGGCAGATGTCAGCAACAGTAGATACGGTTGAGAAAGTGGTTCTGGACTTGAGCAAGCAGCTATCTGTCATCAGTAATGTTCTGCAAACGCTGGTTAAATCCTCCCCTACAGAGCACCAACAGGAAAACCCTTCCAGTTATGCACCTGTGGTTCGATCTCCTACACTGCGTCAAGAGCAAACAAAAAAGCAGGAAGAGAGAATAGAGCAACTGAGAAAACAACTAGCAATGGAAAAGAGAAATCTAAACAGCTTGAAGAGCTTCAGTTACAGAACTTGCCACCCATTAGGACAAACAGAAATGCAGTTCCTCCTGGTTTTGTTCAACAGGGAAGAACTGATAATGCCAGTGCAATTGGAACTCCAGTTACTGCTAGAGACAAGGCAAACACACCTGCATTTAATCAGTATTTCCAACCAAACAGAGACAGGCAATTATGGCAAGGTTATTACAGAACATATGAACAGGATATGCAGGCTCAGTTTATGAAATCAGTGACTAAAGGCCCTAGGCTGGATTTTCCTAAGTTTGCTGGGACAGATCCAGTAGGTTGGATAAGACAATGTAACAAATACTTTCAAATGGCTGGAGCCCCAGAGGAGTACAAAGTATCAGTAGCTCAAATGTATATAGTAGATGAAGCAGATGTGTGGCTCAAGAGGTCTGGTCTGCTGAAGAAACAACTTACTTGGCAACAGTTTGGAGCTGAAGTGATTAAGAGATATTCTGACAAAGGGTCTTATGACTTGACAGAAAAATTTAATTCAGTCAAACAGTTACATCACACTGTCACTGAATATACAAAAATCTTTGAGGATTTGATGGCTGATGTGCAAGAGGAAAACCCTGAATTAGGAGAGCTCTGGTTTGTCAGATGCTATGTCAATGGACTAAGAGAAGGAATTAAATTCCAGCTGAGACCTTTCAAGCCACAAAATTAACAGATGCTTATTGCATGGCCAAGGATATAGAACCAAATCATCCACATGTAGCAGCAGTAGCTAAGAAACAAGGCACCACCTACAACAACTTCTATCAGAAATCCAGTGGAACAATGCAGGCCAAGCTCAATGCTCTGAACCACAACAACAAGTTCCTGTCAGACAAGCTGAAACAACAGCTGCCAACACACAAAAAATCAGAAAAGTAGGGGAGTGTTGGAGGTGTGGAGACAAATGGATGCATGAACACAAATGCAAGTTGATTCCTAACATTCACTTGCTGCAACAGGACAATCCAGAACATATTGTAATAGATCAAGAAGAAATACAACAAGAAGAACAGCAAGAGACTACAGATGAAGGAGAACAGGCAATGTTTATTTCTGCTCATGCAATTGGACATCAACTAGCAGTTCCAACCCCTACTGCTATAATCTACATAAATGGCAAGAGAGCAGTAGCCTTACTTGATTCTGGTAGTACATCTTCCTTCATTAACCAGGATTTTGCTGTGAAAGCAAACTGTCAGTTGTTACCTGTCAAAGGAAGAACAATAGCAGTGGCAGGAGGAGGAAAATTACTATCCACAGCAGTAGTTCCAAACTGTGAATTCCAAATGGCAAAGCTAAAGTTGACTCACAACTTCAGAGTGTTATCACTGCCAAGTCATGATGTTATCCTAGGTTATGATTGGATGTCTGCAGTCAGTCCTGTTTCATTCAATATACCTGAGAAACAATTCAGTTTTACCAAGGAGGGAAAACAAACCGTAACTACTGCAGTTTTCAACAATTCTAACAATATAAAAGAAGTGCCAGCTGAGGAAATGAATAAGTTGTTGGATAAAGGAGTGGAAGGGTTTTTGTTACAAGTGCATAATGTATTAATGGAAGCACCTGAAGGAACACCAACACCTCCCCAAATACAAAAGTTGCTCCTGCAGTATGCTGATCTGTTTGAGGAACCTAAAGAATTACCACCCAAAAGAGCTCTGGACCATACTATTCCATTAGTCCCTGGTGCAACTCCTCCTCATGTGAGACCATATAGAGTTCCTCAACACCAGAAACAAGAAATGGAAGACCAAATCAGAAAGTTGCTAGCTGCACACCTCATAAGGCACAGTCAAAGCCCATATGCAGCTCCAGTTCTGTTGGTCAAGAAGAAAGACAGTTCCATGAGGTTGTGCACAGACTTCAGGAAACTAAATTCTATCACAGTAAAGAACAAGTTTCCAATACCAGTTATTGAGGATTTGCTGGATGAATTGCATGGAGCAAAATACTTCTCAAAAATTGACCTAAGATCAGGGTATCACCAAATAAGAATGCATCCTGAAGATATACAGAAAACTGCATTCAGGACTTATTTGGGGCACTTTGAATATTTAGTGATGCCTTTTGGGTTGTCAAATGCTCCTGGAACATTTCAAGCACTGATGAATAGTATATTTGGTCCATATCTCAGGAAATTTGTGCTTGTCTTCTTTGATGATATATTAATTTACAGCAAAAATCTTCAAGAACACAAAGAACATTTACAAATAGTACTGCAGTTACTGAAAGAGCATCAACTGTTTGCAAAAATGTCCAAGTGTGTTTTTGCTGTGCAACAAGTGGAGTATTTGGGACATATTATATCTGAGAAAGGAGTAGCAACTGATCCTAAGAAGATACTTGCTATTGCTGAGTGGCCAACACCAGATTCTGTAACTAAATTGAGAAGTTTCTTGGGCCTAGCTGGATATTATAGAAGGTTTATCAAAGGGCATGGCATGATTTGCAGACCACTACATGATCTTCTCAAGAAAGGGAAGTTCTTGTGGAAACATGAACATGATCAAGCATTTGCACAACTGCAAAAAGCACTAACCACAGCCCCTGTACTGGCATTACCAAACTTTTCTCTCCCATTTGTACTAGAGACAGATGCTTCAAGGAAAGGAATAGGAGCAGTTCTCATGCAGCAGGGCAGGTCAATTGCATACTATAGCTCTTCTCTTTGTCCCAGGAATGCAACACTGTCAACCTATGAAAAGGAAGCTCTTGCTATCTTGGAAGCACTTAAGAAGTGGAGGCACTATCTACTTGGAAATGAGTTAATCATTAAAACAGATCAACAATCACTAAAGTTTATTACTGATCAGAAGATTACAGAAGGAGTACAACACAAATTGATGATGAAGCTTCTGGAATTTAACTTCAAAATTCAGTACAAGAAGGGGAGTGAAAATAGAGTTGCAGATGCTCTGTCAAGATTACTTCCAAGCTGTTTGGCTATGTCTGCTGTCACCCCTGTCTGGGCAGAAGACCTCATTTCCAGCTACCAAAATGATCCAGTGTCACAACAGTTAATGGAACAATTGCTGCTCAAACAACCATTTGCTGATTCTCAGTAGACCATCCATGCTGGAATTATAAGATACAAGGGCAAAATACTGGTTGGAAACAATGCTGCCTTGAGAACTAAGTTGATTCAAGCATTACATAGCTCACCTGTGGGAGGACACTCAGGAGTGAGAGCCACATACCAGAGGATTAAGAACATATTTTATTGGCCTGGCCTCAAACAAGAAGTAGAGAAATTCACTGCTACCTGCCCTATCTGTCAGAGAGCAAAGCATGAACACTGCATGCAGCCTGGTCTATTGGATCCCCTGCCTGTGGCTGACATGGCTTGGCAGCATGTTACCATGGACTTCATTGAAGGTTTGCCCAATTCCCAGGGAAAAGAAGTCATAATGGTGGTGGTAGATAGGTTTACAAAATATGCTCATTTCATTCCATTGGCACACCCCTATTCTGTCTTAACTGTGGCTCAAGCATTTGTGGACCAGATCATTAGATTGCATGGGCCTCCTAAGTTAATCATCTCAGACAGGGACAAAATATTCACAAGTAAACTATGGAGAGATATCTTTCAGGCCTTGAAAGTGGAGTTGAGGTATAGCACAGCATATCACCCACAAACTGATGGGCAAACAGAAAGAGTCAATCAGTGTTTAGAAACATATCTCAAATGCATGACTACAAGTGAACCAAAGAAATGGATGTCTTGGGTGCCCCTGGCAGAATACTGGTACAATTCCACCTATCACACTGCCTTGAAAATGTCCCCCTTTCAAGCTCTCTATGTATTTCCTCCTCCTCTCATTAGTGAGCTAGCAATCCCTGGTCCAGAGGACACAGAAGCTCAAGAGTTCCTCTCTTCTAAGCAACACATGTTGAGGCAGATAAAGGAAAATTTGCACAAGGCACAACATAGAATGAAGCAGTATGCTGATATGAAAAGAGTGGAAAGAACATTTGAAGTGGGAGACCTGGTATATCTAAAAATGGCACCATACAGGTTAGCTGCTTTTGGGTTCAGGGGAGCTCTGGAACTACAAAACAAGTTCTATGGGCCATTCATGATTAGTCAGAAAATTGGTAAATATGCTTACAAGTTGCAGTTCTCTAAGGAAGTTAAAATACATCCAGTTTTCCATGTGAGCTAACTCAAGAAGCATATTGGACCAAAATCAATTCCCAGCCCTTACCTACCAATGGTCAATGAAGATGGCACTATAAAAACTAGGCCAGCCTAATGGTCAATGAAGATGGCACTATAAAAACTAGGCCAGCTGAAGTTCTGCAAGTTAGGCAAGTGCCTCGACACAACATTCCAGTGGTTCAGTGGTTCATTCAGTGGCAAAATTTATCTCCAGAAGAAGCAACATGGGAAGATGCAGACTTCATCAAATATGCTTTTCCGGAGTTCTTCAAGGAGACCACTCAAGCTTGGAAGGCAGCAGAATGAACAACGTGAGGACACGTTCGGTTTCAAGAGGGGAGCAATGTCAGGCCTTGATATATACCTATCGTAGTTCAGTAAGCTACTAGTAACGATTCAATTATCCAACGGCTGGGATCAATCCGTGGCGATAGGCTTATCTCGACCATTGAGCGTTATTACCGTTGTAACAGTAGTAAACAGAGAGTTACTGTTCTTCCCGTTCGGGTTAAAACCCTCCCCTATAACTAGCCGGGTTGTGGCTGGATCGAATATGCTTTTTCGGATGAATTCTCCCTATCGCCGTCATGGCTCATATACAGGAACCCTAGCGCTTCTCTCTCCATACGAGATCTGCCCAAATTCTTATACAAATTCTTAGAGAAATTCCCCAAAATACTCTACGGGTCCTAACACGACCGCAAACGGACGTGGTTTTTGTTTGCTTTTTATTATTTGACTTGGCCGAGCGGACACGTCTTTTGGATTTGGCTTGGTCGGTGCGTTCAACGCGCTCCACTCATTATTCCGTGTGTTCTTAAAAAAATATGCATAAAATTTAAGACATGCAAATTAATAAAACATAATTATATATTAAAACTGCTGGCCAAAGTCCATTTTAAACATTAATAAAAAGCAGAAAAAACGCCGCCTTCTAGCCGGCGCATTCCTAGGCGTCGCCCTTGTCGTCAGAGCCGGTGAGGTCGAAGAATGTCGGCGGCAGCGCCCACGGGAAGTCCTCACGTGGCCAACAATGTCGGCGCTCCTCCTCCTCGCGCTCCAGCTGCATGCGCTGCTCCTGCCTCCTGCTCCTCCGTCGTGGCCAGCCAAATGGCTGGCGCGCTGACCCACTCCCACGCGTACCTCTTCATGGCGGCAGGTGGTGCTGTTGCGGGCTCCGTGGGCTCGTGCTTGGGGAGCACTGACGCAGTTGCCCGCCGCCGAGAGCTGGAGCGCCTCCTCGTGGACAGGCCAGCGCGCGTCCTCCTTGAGGGCATGCTGGTTGGCCTCCTCGAGTGCAGCCAGGTATGTGGCCTCGGCCTCCTCGTCTCCTGCGCCACCACCAGGGGCGGTGATGCAAAGGCCACGTCGATCTGGACGGCAGTGCACGTTGTGCTCGATGGCGAACTAGACATCCCAGTTGGGGGAGTGACGCGTACGTCAGGTCATAGCGCTGCTCTGGCTTGAAAAGAGCCCACCACTTGCGGATCTCCTCCGTGTGTGCTTGCTCAGATTGCGGCACACCGACACCGGAATGCGGTGCGGCTCAAGGTGCCAGCCGTGCGGGAGGTTCACAACCGGCCACGGTAGCGGCACATGGTACTCCCAGTGGTATTGCGCGTGATGCACCGGGATGTAGAGCCGGTCCTGTGGACGGCGAGCCCCCGTGGCACCAAAGCGAACATGAACGGCGTCGAGTTTGCACTTATCATCCCCCTTGTTCTTGAAGAACCCCATGGCAGACGCGCGGGCTAGGGTTTGTGTCATTGGCGAAGGATCAAGTGTGGCTAGATGTGGACGAGAGTGGGGAGGAGAAGTGGATGGGCCCCCACTCCCCCGGCACGCTTGCCATTGAAAAAGAAGTGGACTCTGGACGCTTCCAAACGCTGCCATGTGCACCCGAGTTAGGTGTCGGCATTGACTACGTGCGCGTAGGGTAATTGAGCGGCCGACACGCGGGCCTGAGGCGGACACCGAGCGGACGCGCGACACGTCCGTCTCGTGTCCGTGTGGACGCAAATCGGGCGCAAATTTGCGCAAAGAATGCGACCAAACGGGCATTGAGCTGACCAAATTTGGGTTTGCGTCGGCGTGTTGGGACAGCACAGGTGGACCAAATGCGGCGCGTTGAAGTTGCACTCGAGACAAAGCCTCTCCAACATGTTCATAAATTTTTTTTTTGACAAGAGGCAAAAGATTTGACTCATATATTAGTTAAGAGGAATAGAGAGTAAGTTACAAGACCCAACACACTAAATGATTACTCTCTTGTTAAGATGACACCTAATTTTTTGTACATGTGGTCACCCAAAGACGAGCTTCATCTTTTATGGCGTGTAGCAATATCGGCGGTGGCACACTCTTGTTGCCGAAAACCCATGCATTTCTTTCATTCCGAGTGGTCCAAACATGAGCATGGTGATGGAAGCCATGGGCTTTCTATTGGAGTTGGAAGAGTTCGACATCTTGAACCACTATTCTTTGACGGATTTCTCAAGATGCCAAGTGTTGGTGTTGATGTTCTCTAAGTGAATCCAATCCTTTGTCAAGATCCAAAGTCTCTTAGTGAAGCGACATTTGAAGAAAATATATGCTCTGGATTCTTGCTCCCGCTTACAAAGAGGGCAGAGGCCACAATTTGGCCATCTACGCTTGGCCAACCTATCGGCGGCTGTCGGTGTCAAAACCGGCGGATCTCGGGTAGGGGGTCCCGAACTATGCGTCTAGGCGGATGGTAACAGGAGACAAGGGACACGATGTTTTTACCCAGGTTCGGGCCCTCTCGATGGAGGTAAAACCCTACTCCTTCTTGATTGATATTGATGATATGGGTAGTACAAGTGTGGATCTACCATGAGATCAAGGAGGCTAAACCCTAGAAGCTAGCCTATGGTATGATTGTTGTTCGTCCTATGGACTAAAACCCTCCGGTTTATATAGACACCGGGGAGGGCTAGGGTTACACAGAGTCGGTTACAATGGTAGGAGATCTACATATCCGTATTGCCAAGCTTGCCTTCCACGCCAAGGAAAATCCCATCCGGACACGGGATGAAGTCTTCAATCTTGTATCTTCATAGTCTTGGAGTCCGGCCAATGATGATAGTTCGGCTACCCGGACACCCCCTAGTCTAGGACTCCCTCAGTAGCCCTTGAACCAGGCTTCAATGACGACGAGTCCAACGCGCATATTGTCTTCGGCATTGCAAGGCGGGTTCCTCCTCCGAATAATTCATAGAAGATTGTGAACACCAGGATAGTGTCCGGCTCTGCAAAATAAATTCCACATACCACCGTAGAGAGAATAATATTTACACAAGTTCAATCTGCTGACGTATTTTGTGGTGTGACGTCACACCACAACCAAGCCTTTACTCAAATCGTTTTTGTTATACCACCTTAGCGCGTTTAGCGAAGCGGTTTCCTTGGCACGTCTTGTCGAAGCAGAGATCGTGTCCCCTTATTCTGGGATTCTCATTAATACGGACGTGGGTAACCCAACCGCGCCATTAATTGTGGTGCTTGGGAGATAAGCGAGTTTTACCAGGCTGGTGGGGTCGCACAGTTTCGTCCGCCCATATATAAGGGGATAAGGATCCACCTTTTTACCTACGCCTTCTTCCTCCTTTGCTTATCCATCTCCGCGCACTCGAGCTCCAGCGCCCAAGTCCGCACATCTCACCTCGACCTTCTCCAACAATGTCCGGAGCGGGAGGCAAGTGGATGGCCTCCTCCGTTACGGAGGGGCACATCAAGAAGCTGCGCGGCGCCGGATATTTATCCAGCGATATCGCGCACCGGCTCCCAGACGAGGGGCAGCTCATCCCTACCCCCGGGCCCCATGAGAGGGTGGTATTCCTTCCCCATTTCCTCCGTGGACTGGGCTTCCCACTCCACCCCTTTGTCCGGGGGCTCAAGTTCTACTACGGCCTGGATTTCCACGATCTGGCCCCGAATTTCATCCTCAACATCTCGGCATTTATCGTCGTGTGCGAGGCCTTCCTCTGCATCCAGCCCCACTTCGGCTTGTGGTTAAAGACCTTCAATGTCAAGCCGAAGGTTGTGAAGGGCAGCCAAGCGGAGTGCGGAGGCGCCATGGTGGGGAAGATGCCCAACGTCCTTTGGCTCGAGGGCGCCTTTGTGGAAACCATCAAAGGGTGGCAATCGGGGTGGTTCTACATCACCGAGCCGCATGACCCTGAATGGGCATCGGTCCCTGAATTCAGATCTGGCATCCCCATGCGGCTATCTTCCTGGAAAGAGAAGGGCCTGCTGTGGGGCAATTCGGAAGAGCTGACCGGACTCCAATCCTGTCTCCAAACCCTGGTGAACAAGAAGCTCAAGCTTGTCAACATAATCCAGGTCATGCTCATCCGCCGGATTCTCCCCTGCCAGCAACGGGACTTCAATTTGTGGGAGTTCAATCTGGCACAGCACCGGACCTTGAGCGGGCTCTTCGACACTACGTACGAAGATGCCTGGAAGGTGTTGTTCAAGGGCGGCGAGGCCCCCGCGTCCGCTACCGAAGATCGCGGATTCAGCTCACAGCGTCCAGCTGGCGAGGTAAGCCATGTTATCCTTTATGGTACACTTGCCTTTCATAGTTTGACTCTATGTGTGGGATCTAAACTCCTAATACCTTTAACAGGCCTGGCAGGAGACGTCCGGACAGGTTAACTGTCTGGCCCCCCTTCCAGAAGACCCAGCGGATGCCCATTTGACATGGCTGCTGGTCCCGGCGCCTTACATGGTGCCAGAGAAGAAGGCCAAGAAGAAGGCCACGGGAACCCGGAGGAGTTCCCGGCGCCAAGTGTTATCAGACTCATCGTCCGATGACTCCGAGGCGGACTCGTCCCACGAGGATGAGGAGGAGAAGAAAGAGGCCTCTCCCCCAGCGGGGGGAGAGAAGAAGAGGAAGGCCTCCCCAACGAGGGAGGCCGAAGGGTCCAAGAAGGGAAGGACCCTTCCCCCGGACTGTTCTGCCAACGCCGGTGACGGCGACGAGGAGTGGCCCTCGAGCCCCTGGCGAGATCGTAAGTATCCGGACTCCTAAATGATTTATAATTTTTCTTTTTGTCGCAGGGTGTCTTTCTAATGCCACATACAACCCTGTAGTCCGCCCAAGGACGATCTTCCCGCTTCGTCGAGCGGGTCCTTGGGAACGTCGGATGTGGATTCTCTTCTGACGGCCTCCACCCCCCGCGATGCTGATGACGCCGAGGTGGGATCCCGAGAAGGGACCCACCAGGAGGAGGAGGCTCCGGAGGTGCCGCAGGGCAACCTCCCGGACTTTGGACCGGACTCCGCACCGGAACCTGCAGTGGTTCCAGAGTCCAGCGGGCGGCCCCTTCATAAGAAGGGCAAGACTGTGACACCGGCGGCCTCCGTCCAACCGGAGGCGCCGGATAACTTGCTGGAGGCGCTCAATGGCGCTTCCATCGAAGAGGAACACTGCACTGTCATGAGTGCGGTGATTCAGAAGGTTCAGCTCGCCAAGAGCGGGCTGACCGAAGCTTGCAGTAGCCTTCTAACTGGCTTTGAGGTAAGAATTTTAAGATATGTAATATAATACCGCATAGACAGTAGCCCCTGATGCTCGGTTCGGTGTTCAGAAAGAAAAGCCGGACTGAGAATCTAAAAAGATATACGCAGGAGTCTTAAAAAATATGTCAATATGGGAATGCAGGCTGCGCTGCTGAGCTCTGCCGCACTGACTGCGGAGTCAATACCTTGAAGCAGAGCCTCGAGCGGTCCGAGAGCGAGCTCGGCCGTGCCAAGAAGCAGCTCGAGGACAAGGAAGGTGAGTAACACCATATTAAAGTTGTACCTTACAGAAAAGGATTTGGTTGCAAGAGAAAATGACAAGGATAACGTGGGTACTCCAGGGGCTACAAATGAGGTGGCGACCCTGAAGGAGGCAGTGTCCGCTGCCAAACACAATGCATCCGCGGAACGCGCCTGGCGAGAGAAGCAGGAGGCGCGGGTGGCGGAGGTACAGCAAGAGCTCCAGGCTCTCATGGAAAAACACGAGAATTTGGAGCGTGACTCGAAGACTCGAGAGTCCGAGCTTGCGTCGGCTCTTGAGAGTGCCAAAGCCACTAAGGCCCAAGCCCACAAGGCCCTCCAGGAAATCGAGGAGTTGAAGAAAATAGCGGCGGGTAAGGCATTCTTCATGCAAAGCAAGCATGCAAAACTGAATTACCTCTTACTTACCCGAATTCGGAGCTCTCCAGGAGCGTTTGCAGATCTGCCCCGCAGCGTGTCCGATGCTTCCGCTTTCTACAGAGTCGAGGAGGGGAGCTCGACGGAGAAGGTGTTCTGGTCTCAGTATGCTGAGGCCGGACATCCAGTGCCCCTTAGCGACCAGCTGAAGCAGCAGGTCGAGCTCCACAAGGTGGCCGAACAGGCCATGAAGGGCCTTATAGTTCGGCTATGGCCCAAAGAGGCCATGCCTGGGAGCTACTTCGGCCTGGTGCGGCGGCTGGTGGATGCATGTCCCTGGGTTGAAGTCATCAAGCACTCCGCCTGCATTGAAGGTGCCCGTCGGGCCCTTGCCCGTGCTAAAGTGCACTGGGGTAGGATGGATGCTGAGAAGCTTGTGATGGACGCGCCACCGCCGGGCAAGGAGTATCGCACACCCGAGATGTATTATAAGGGCGTCCTGAAGGGTGCCCGCATTATTGCGGGTGAGTGCTCCAAAGATGTAATATTTGAATAGACTCGCATTTTGTTATCCTGTGCGCTGAAAACTTTGTTCATATGCGCTAAGCAACGCTTGTTAATTTAAAATATTACCTTCTGTGCGGCCGTTTATCAAATCTGAGAGATGGCAAGTCATCGGCTTCAGCCCCCATGCCACGAGTGCTGGGGTGTTCGGGATAAACTTGAGCGCTCTTGTTCCCATTTTTGGGTCCATCTAGGGAGGCGCTCAACACAACGAACTAGGCAACCGGACTTATAGTGCTTGAACACTCTCACTTAGCCATAGAATTCTATAATTTTAAATTTCGGCGAAGCCCCTAGTGTTCGGAAGGCCGAATTCGGGGCGCTATCCACGCCTGGGCCGGACAAAGCCGGTTACTCGCTCTAAGCGGCATAAGTCTTTAGGGACTCGAAAAAACCTCTCGAACAGCGACCGGCTCTCGCCTCATCATGACGGTCAGTTTTAGCTTTCTCCATTGAGGTGCTCGCCCAGCTCAACTGGGGCACAATCGCAGTGGTTCTCCCAGTGCTACCTTAGCCGATATAACAAAGGTACCAAAACATGGGAGCCGGGCAAACCCAACTATTGACCCAAGACATGATTCGGAGCCGATGCATATAATGCTATAAGTTCGGGGTGCCGCACTTGTGAAAGTGTTCGGACTTATCACACCATGATGTGGGGAACTTAAGCCCCTGGTGTATTTAGCCGTACCAAAGTGTACGGATGCAACATGTCATAAATGAACATATGTATAAGAAAGGAATGCAATTATAAGCAAAAAGCGATGCATTGTTTATTCAAAAAATACTGCCGTTAATGCAGGACGATACAAATAGTGCGATAAGCAAGGGGTGTAACTATTTAGCATGTCCCCCTCCAGGGGTAGGCTGCGGAATGGTGTATAAAACAGGTATAATGCTCATAATGGAGACCATCTGGATACTCATCATAGCTTTTCTCCTTCCCCGGCTGTTGCATCGTGAGTTTGGCAGGTCTGCTGCCGGATAGGGCCTCTGGTAAATGGAGTCCTGAGGATAAGAATAAAATGAAAGAAAAAAGGATGACACACTTGGGAGCCCCTGGTGTGGTTGAGCCGCACTCTGGGCCTGCCGTGGTCGTGCCCCTCCCCCTATGCCCATGGTATCTCCAGAGCGTAGTGATGTACGCGGGGTACTGGTTTTGCAATTTTGCGAGGACTGGGGTTGGGGCCGCATTGCTACGCATGCTCAGAACATGCCAGGTGGTCTTGTTGTAGGTTACTCCGGGCGCGCTTAGCAGTGTCCGATCGCTTAACGGCCGGACTCAAGAATTGCCTTAAGAGGCTGCTCTGCACTTCTGCCGCGATAGCCACTGTATGTTCCTCCGTTCGGAGGGAGCGTTCAGTTTTTCCGTTGACCGTGATGACTCCTCGAGGGCCTAGCATCTTGAGCTTGAGGTATGCGTAGTGCGGCACCGCATTGAACTTTGCAAACGCGGTTCGTCCGAGCAGTGCATGATAGCCGCTACGGAACAGAACTATGTCGAAGATTAAATCCTCGCTTCGGAAGTTATCCGGGGATCTGAAGACCACTTCTAGTGTAACTGAGCCTGCACAATTGGCTTCTACACCTGGTATGACGCCTTTGAAGGTCGTTTTTGTGGGTTTAATCCTTGAGGGGTCTATGCCCATTTTGCGCACTGTATCCTGGTAAAGCAGGTTCAGGCTGCTGCCGCCGTCCATTAGGACTCTAGTGAGGTGAAACCCATCGACGATTGGATCTAAAACCAATGCGGCGAACCCGCCATGGCGGATGCTGGTGGGGTGGTCCCTTCGATCAAAAGTGATCGGGCAGGAGGACCATGGGTTGAACTTTGGGGCGACTGGCTCCATCGCGTATACGTCCCTGAGTGCACGCTTCCGCTCCCGTTTGGGTATGTGGGTTGCGTATATCATGTTCACCGTCCGCACTTGTGGGGGGAAACCCTTTTGTCCTCTATTGTTCGGCAGCCGGGTCTCTTCCTCGTCATCGCTATGTAGCCTCTTGTCATTGTTTTCGGCAATTAACTTGCCTGCCTGCTTGAATACCCAACAATCCCTGTTGGTGTGATTAGCTGGCTTTTCGGGGGTGCCGTGTATCTGGCACGAATGGTCGAGTATTCGGTCCAAATTGGACGGACCCGGAGTAGTTCTTTTGAATGGCTTTTTTCGCTGACCGGGTTTAGAGCCTATGAATCCGGCGTTGACTGCCGTATCCTTAGTATTATCGCCGTTAATGCGGCGTTTTTGCTTGTTGCGACGTGACCTGCCATTGCGGTCCTTGGTATCCGGACTGCTAGAATTTTTGTTGAGGTTGTTACTGCGGGCTAGCCAGCTGTCCTCTCCCGCGCAGAAGCGGGTCATGAGTGATGTGAGGGCTGCCATGGATTTCGGCTTTTCCTGTCCTAGGTGCCGGGCAAGCCACTCGTCGCGGATGTTATGCTTGAAGGCTGCGAGGGCCTCTGCATCCGGACAGTCGACGATTTGATTTTTCTTGGTTAAGAACCATGTCTAGAATTTTCTGTCCGATCGTCTGGCTGCTGAATTATGTGGCTTAGGTCGCCAGTGTCTGGTGGTCACACATATGTGCACTGGAAGTTATCAAGGAATGCGGCTTCCAGGTCCTCCCAACACCCAATTGATTCTGCTGGCAGGCTGTTGAGCCAATGCCGAGCTGGGCCTTTAAGCTTGAGTGGGAGGTATTTGATGGCGTGAAGATCGTCGCCGCGGGCCATGTGGATATGAAGGAGATAGTCCTCGATCCAAACCGCGGGGTCTGTTGTGCCATCGTAGGATTCAATGTTCACGGGTTTAAACCCTTCTGGGATTTGATGATCCATTACTTCGTTTGTGAAGCATAGTTGGTGTGCGGCGCCTCTGTATTGGGCTATATCACGACGTAGCTCAAGCGAGCTTTGTCTACTGTGTTCGGCCCGGCCGGAATTGTTATATCCGGCGCGATGGTCATCGTCGCGCATCGTGGGGTGCCCACGTGATCCATAGATCGATCTTGATTGTCTTGCCTTATCCTCCAATATATCTCGCAAGTCCGGTGCATTCCCCCGTGGCTTTGTACTTTTCGAGCGATGCCGGGGTACGACTTTAGTGGAAGGCCTAGAGGCCTCTCTGCCGCGGCCACGAGTTGGCCGGTCGGCCGTATTGTGCGCTGGTGATGTAGGTATATATGCTTCCTCCTCTAATCGGGGCAGCGACTTGCGTTTGGGGTAGCTTTTGGAGGGGAGTTCGAGTTCATGCTCTTCAGCCGCAAGGACTTCGGTCCATCTGTCGGCTAGCAGATCTTGATCAGCTCTAAGTTGTTGCTGCTTTTTCTTGAGGCTACTTGCCGTGGCCATAAGCCTGCGTTTAAAGCGCTCTTGTTCGACGGGATCCTTAGGCACGCTGAATTCGTCGTCGTCGAGGCTTGCCTCGTCTCCGGAGGGAGGCATGTAATTATCGTCCTCTACCTCTTTGTGTGCCGCTCTCTCATGAGGGATGGCTTCTTCATCCTCCTGTGCTGAATCTTGGTGGAGGGGGTTGGCTTCGGCACTGTCCGGGGTGTTATTGTCTCTGGTGCCGGAATCTCCATTCTTGCTGTGGCAGGATTTAGAGCGGCGCCGCTGACGCCGGCGCTTAGGTTGTTTCTTGGAGGGGTCTTCCTCCGTTGTTCCCTCGCCATTCCCATCCTTTGGGATGTCCACCATGTATATGTTGTATGACGAGGTGGCTTTCCAGTGCCCCGTAGGCGCTGGTTCTTGGTCGTCTCCGGCATCGTCGTCCATACCGTCGATATCTTCGGAGTCGAAGTCTAGCATGTCGGTTAGGTCGTCGACAGTGGCTACAAAGTGGGTGGTGGGTGGGAATTGAATTTCTTCGTCGTCCGCATCCCAACCGTCCTGGCCATAATCCGGCCAAGGCTCTCCTGACAAAGAGAGACACTTTAACGAATTCAGGAGCCAAAAGGAGAGTGCTGAAAGATGTCCGCAGCGGTGAACTCCATGATCGGCGCCCAATCGGATTCGATTGGTAGGGGCGCGGGAGGTTCGGAGTTCGGCGAGGAGTCCAGCACCTCGGAGTCACGAGCTTCACAAGGGACAGGGTCGGTATTTGGCTCCATCGCCATAGAGGTAGCAGCCCCCGAGGCGGTGTCTAGCCACCCATCCTCGATCTGCGCAGTCGGCTCCGAATTAAGGGTCGGAGCGGACTCTTGTGCGGCCTCCAGGGCACTGTCCGGCAGCAGAGCTAAATCATGCCCATCGAGACAGTGCGACGCGCTCGGCTGTGGCTCGAATCCGTCGAAGATCAAGTCTCCACAGATGTCGGCCGTGAAGTTCAAACTTCCAAATATGACCTGATGGCCAGGGCCGTAGCTTTCAATCTGCTCCAGATGGCCAAGCGAATTGGCCCGCAGTGCAAAGCCGCCGAATACGAAGATCTCTCCGAGGAGAAAAGTCTCACCCTGGACCACGTCGTTGTTGATGATCGTAGGAACCATCGGGCCTATAGGTGACGACACAGAGGAACTCTCAATGAAAGCACCAATGTCGGTGTCAAAACCGGCGGATCTCGGGTAGGGGGTCCCGAACTGTGCGTCTAGGCGGATGGTAACAGGAGACAAGGGACACGATGTTTTTACCCAGGTTCGGGCCCTCTTGATGGAGGTAAAACCCTACTCCTGCTTGATTGATATTGATGATATGGGTAGTACAAGAGTGGATCTACCACGAGATCAAGGAGGCTAAACCCTAGAAGCTAGGCTATGGTATGATTGTTGTTCGTCCTATGGACTAAAACCCTCCGGTTTATATAGACACCGGGGAGGGCTAGGGTTACACAGAGTCAGTTACAATGGTAGGAGATCTACATATCCGTATTGCCAAGCTTGCCTTCCACGCCAAGGAAAATCCCATCCGGACACGGGACAAAGTCTTCAATCTTGTATCTTCATAGTCTTGGAGTCCGGCCAATGATGATAGTTCGGCTATCCGGACACCCCCTAGTCCAGGACTCCCTCAGCGGCCAAAGCATATCTTGAGTGGCCAACCAGATAAAGAATTTGACTTTTTTGGAAGGGGGGGGGGGAGTGAAGGAAATATGCCCTAGAGGCAAAAATAAAGTTGTTATTTATATTTCCTTATATCATGATAAATGTTTATTATCCATGCTAGAATTGTATTAACCAGAAACTTGATACATGTGTGAATACATAGACAAAATAAAGTGTCCCTAGTATGCCTCTACTTGACTAGCTCATTAATCAAAGATGGTTAAGTTTCCTAACCATAGACATGTGTTGTTATTTGATGAACATGATCACATCATTAGGAGAATGATGTGATGGACGACAAGACCCACTCATTAGCTTAGCATAATGATCGTTAAGTTTTATTGCTATTGCTTTCTTCATGACTTATACATATTCCTTTGACTATGAGATTATGCAACTCCCGAATACCGGAGGAACACCTTGCACTAGAAAAAAAAGACACATCCGTGACATTTTGGGTTGAACGACATTTTTTTGTCATGCTTATGACACTTCTATGATGATAATTGTGACAAAACCCGGTATCATCATAGAAGTGGTGGGCTCCCACTTCTATGACAAAAAATCATGACCGAAAATGGGTTTTTCGTCCTGGGTGGGCCGGAGACGCAGCTGCATGACACTCTTTGGGCCGTCCATGACGGAAAAACCCGTGGTAGAAGCGAGGGCGAGGAAACTATCGGGGAGTTCCCGGTTACGGTGGGTGGTCGGGGGCGGAGCGATGCGCGTTTCTCTCGTACACGTACGCACGTGTGTGCGAGGCATTGCGCTCTAACTGAACCCGAGCGAGGCGTTGGGCTCTAACTGAACCCGAGCGATTGCATTAGCTACGTTACTGAACCCGAGCGATCGATCCCTTGCTGTTAACTGAACCCGAGTGATTCCTTCGCTATTTCTGCTAATTGAAACCGATCGAACCCTGCTGCCTCCTTCCCTTGATGAACAGTGAGCGCTGTTGGGGGGGGGTTGGATGAACAGTTCTCGGTGGGGGGTTGGATGAACAGGACCCCATGGTGTTGCCGCTGGATGAACAGGACCCCGATCGATCGAGCCGGTTGGGGGTGGATGAAAAGGACCCCGTGGAGGGTTGGATGAATAGGACCCCGTGGAGGGCTGGTTGAACAGTAGCTGGTGGTGGGCTGGATGAACAGTAGCCCGTGGAGGGGTGGTTGAACAGGACCCCGTGGAGAGGGCTAGTTGAACAGTAGCCGGTGGAGGAGCGGTGGAGGCTGGATGAACAGGAGCCCGTGGATGAACAGTCGCAGGTGGAGGCTGGAGGAGGTTGACGGTGGATGAACAGTAGCCCGTGGAGGCTGGAGGAGGCCAACGGCGGAGATGAATAGTATCCCATGGAGTCCCGCTTTGCAGTACGCCACACCCCTCCCGATGAACAGGACCCCTGTTTCAACAGTAGCGCTCGAACACAAGTCCGTTTACTCCATTTTGTGGTACGCCACACCCCTCCCGATCAAC
Source organism: Triticum dicoccoides (assembly GCF_002162155.2). Taxonomy (NCBI): domain Eukaryota; kingdom Viridiplantae; phylum Streptophyta; class Magnoliopsida; order Poales; family Poaceae; genus Triticum; species Triticum dicoccoides. Next base: position 767,789,065 of record NC_041383.1, on the reverse strand, counting down.
AGAACCCCGTTTCGATTGTAGGAGGTCCAAGAGAAGTCTGTTTCCTCCATTTTGCGGTACGCCAGACCCCTCCAGATGAACAGAATCCCGTTTCGACCGTGCCCGGTCGAGCACAAGGCTGTTTCCTCCGTTCTACGGTACTCCACGCCTCGTTTCGATCGGCTGTTCCGTCCAAGCCGGTTGGCTCCCGATGAACACAACGTATTCCATTGCCTCTCGATGAACACGACGCATTCCGTTGCCTCCCCATGAACATGACGACGACACAGTTTCTCCATTCCGACCCAGCCATGTACACGAGCTCTGGACGTACGTATGCGCGAGTAGGCGTTCGAGACCTCGCCCGTATGTACGTACGTGGCCATATTTACTTTCTTGCACCCTGGCCGCTGTACGTACGTGTACACAATATTAACGGGACTACGTGACATGCTACGTGCGCGCCTCTACTACGACACGTGTCCTTCCTTACACGGCCACGATTCATCGCTGCAGCCTGCAGACAGACTGATTCACCAGTATGTTGATGACCCACAAGTATAGGGGATCTATCGTAGTCCTTTTGATAAGTAAGAGTGTCGAACCCAACGAGGAGCAGAAGGAAATGACAAGGAGTTTTCAGTAAGGATTCTCTGCAAGCACTGAAATTATCGGTAAAAGATAGTTTTGTGATAAGGTAATTCGTAACGGGTAACAAGTAACAAAAGTAAACAAGGTGCAACAAGGTGGCCCAATCCTTTTTGTAGCAAAGGACAAGCCTGGACAAACTCTTATATAAAGGAAAGCGCTCCCGAGGACACATGAGAATTATCATCAAGCTAGTTTTCATCATGCCCATATGATTCACGTTCGTTACTTTGATAATTTGATATGTGGGTGGACCGGTGCTTGGGTACTGCCCTTCCTTGGACAAGCATCCCACTTATGATTAATCCCTCTCGCAAGCATCCGCAACTACAAATAATAATTAAGGTAAACCTAACCAGAGCATGAAACATATGGATCCAAATCAGCCCCTTACGAAGCAACGCATAAACTAGGGTTTAAGCTTTTGTCACTCTAGCAACCCATCATCTACTTATTACTTCCCAATGCCTTCCCCTAGCCCAAACAATGGTGAAGTGTCATGTAGTCGACGTTCACATAACACAATAGAGGAAAGACAACATACATCTCATCAAAATATCGAACGAATACCAAATTCACATGACTACTTATAACAAGACTTCTCCCATGTCCTCAGGAACAAACGTAACTGCTCATAAATCATATTCATGTTCATAATCAGAGGGGTATTAATGTGCATAAAGGATCTGAACATATAATCTTCCACCGAATAAACCAACTAGCATCAACTACAAGGAGTAATCAACACTACTAGCAAACCACAAGTACCAGTCTGAGGTTTTGAGACAAAGATCGGATACAAGAGATGAACTAGGGTTTGAGAGGATATGGTGATGGTGAAGATGTTGATGGAGATTAAACCCCCTCCTGATGAGAGGATCGATGGATGACGATGGTGACGATTTCCCCCTCCCGGAGGGATGTTTCCCCGGTAGAACAGCTCCGCCAGAGCCCTAGATTGGTTCCGCCAAGGTTCCGCCTCGAGACAGTGGCGCTTCGTCCTGAAATCTTCCTTATGATTTTTTCCAGGGCAAAAGACACCTTATACCAGAAGATGGGCATCGGGGGGCTTCCAGGTGGCCCAAGATGCAGGGGGCGCGCCCAGCGGGGTAGGGCGCACCCTCCTCCCTCGTGGACAGTGGGTGGCCCCCTCTGGTGCTTTCTTTGCCCAATATTTTTAATATATTCCAAAACTGACTTTTGTGGCGTTTCAAGACTTTTGGAGTTGTGCAGAATAGGTCTCTAATATTTGCTCCTTTTACAGCCCAGAATTCTAGCTGCCGACATTCTCCCTCTTCATGTAAACCTTGTAAAATAAGAGAGAAAAGGCATAAGTATTGTGACATAATGTGTAGTAATAGCCCATAATGCAATAAATATTGATATAAAAGCATGATGCAAAATGGACGTATCAACTCCCCCAAGCTTAGACCTCGCTTGTCCTCAAGCGGAAGCCGTCGAAAAATATGTCCACATGTTTAGAGATAGAGGTGTCGATAAAATAAAATACGAAAGAGCATCATGATCATTCTTAGAATAGCGACATATATATATATATTGTCATATGATTTCTTATGCTGAAGTAACAATCTATTCACAATGTAAAGTATGAATCAGAAACTTCATTGAAAACTAACAAACTATAATCTCAGTCATTGAAGCAATTGCAATTTATCATAACATCGGAAAGAGTCAATATAAAAGCTTTTCAGCAAGTCTACATACTCAACTATCATTTAGTCTTTCACAATTGCTAACACTCACGCAATACTTATGGGTATGAAGTTTTAATCGGACACAGAGAAAGATAGGGGCTTATAGTTTTGCCTCCCAACCTTTTACCTCAAGGGTAACGTCAACAATAATGCTTTATGAAAACTCACATCCAATTGGATATATATATCAGGATCTTTCCAACACATAGTGCTTGCCAAAGGATAAAGTGTAAAAAGGAAAGGTGAAGATCACCATGACTCTGGTATAAGGTATAAGACAAAAATAAAAGATAGGCCCTTCACAGAGAGAAGCAGAGGTTGTCATGTGCTTTTATGGTTGGATGCACAAAATCTTAATGCAAAAGAACGTCACTTTATATCGCCACTTGTGATAGGGACCTTTATTATGCAGTCCGTCGCTTTTATTTCTTCCATATCACAAGCTCGTATAAAGCTTATTTTCTCCACACTAATAGATCATACATATTTAGAGAGCAATTTTTATTGCTTGCAACAATGACAACTTACTTGAAGGATCTTACTCAATCCATAAGTAGATATGGTGGACTCTCATGGCAAAAATGGGTTTAAGGATATTTGGAAGCACAAGTAGTATCTCTACTTGGTGCCAAGAATTTGGCTAGCATGAGGGGGGAAGGCAAGCTCAACATGTTGGATGATCCTTGACAATATAATTTATTTATAAGAAAACATAACCCATTGCGTTGTCTTCCTTGTCCAACATCAACTTTTTAGCATGTCATATTTTAATGAGTTCTCACAATCATAAAAGATGTCCAAGATAGTATATTTATATGTGAAAACCTCTCTTTCTTTATTACTTCCTATTAATTGCAACGATGACCAAAACTATGTTTGTCAACTCTCAACAACTTTTATTCATCATACTCTTTATATGTGAAGTCATTACTCTCCATAAGATCAATATGATCTCTTTATTTCTTTTTATTCTTTCTTTTTTTATTTTATTCCCTCAAGATCATAGCAAGATAACCAAGCCCTCGACTCAAGACTAATCCTTATTATATATAGCTCACGGACTCGATTAGATAGATAAGGATCAACACAAAAACTCAATGCTAGATCATAATAAACTTTATTCTACTAGATCAAGATATAACCAAAAGGATCTAACTAAGAAAAACGGTAAAGATAGAAGTGTGATGGTGATACGATACCGGGGCTCCTCCCCCAAGCTTGGCAGTTGCCAAGGGGAGTGCCCATACCCATGTATTTATGTCTCTTTCTTCGAAGGTGGTGATGATGGGGTTGTTGATGATGGGGTGTCGCACATTGTGCGTAGGAGATCCTCCAACTTGCGGATAATGCCCTTGAGTGCGGTGATATGCTCTTGCAACAAAATATTTTCACGTGTGAGATACTTGTTTTGTATGCGAGCTAGATCAATCATCTTGAAAGCTTCAATTTTAGTAGGGGTGAGATGATTGTAGTAGGGTTGAAAGAAGCCTTCTTCTTCTCCTGTCGGGACTTGCTCCTCTGCGACTTCCTTGACCTTGTCACCTCCCTTGATTTCCCCGATTTCTTCTCGCTTCGTCTCTATCTTTATTAGCCAAGCATCGTCGCCCACGTTGTTGAAGGAGGGGGATGACATGATGCCTGGCCTTGAGAAACTCTGGCAGAAAACAGCTCAAAACAAAAAGAGAGGATTTCGTCGTGGTAAGGTGGTCAAAACCTTCGGGAGATTATATAATGATAATGAATTTTTACTGACCAAAAGAAGTATCGTGCAAGAAAACAGAGTCCGGAGGGCACACGAGGTGCCTATGAGGCAGGGGGCGCGCCCAGGGAGTAGGGCGCACCCTCCACCCTCGTGGATGCCTCGTGTCCTTTCCGGACTACTTCTTATTTTTCTATTTTCTTAAGCATTCCAAAATAGAGAAAAATTGCTGTTAGAACACTTTTGGAGTCGGTTTACTTACCGTACCACATACCTATTCCTTTTCGGAGTCTGAAACGTTTTGGAAAGTGTCCCTTATATACTCCTCCGGGGTTACAGTGTCAATAACATTGGTTTCAACATTTATGGGATTACCTGAGATATAATGTTTGATTCTTTGACCGTTCAACACCTTTGGATTTGTGCCTTCGAAGTTGTTGATTTTTATGGCACCAGAATGATAGACCTCCTTGATAACGTAAGGACCTTCCCATTTAGAGAGGAGTTCCTGCAAAAAATCTTAAACGAGAGTTGTATAACAGAACATAATCACCTACATTAAACTCACGCTTTTGTATCCTTTTGTCATGCCATCTTTTAACTTTTTCTTTAAGCAGTTTGGCATTCTCATAGGCCTGGGTTCTCCACTCATCAAGTGAGCTAATGTCAAATAGTCTCTTCTCACCGGCAAGTTTGAAATCATAACTGAGCTCTTTAATGGCCCAATATGCCTTATATTCAAGTTCGAGAGGTAAGTGACATGATTTTCCATAAACCATTTTATACGGAGACATACCCATACAATTTTTATATGCAGTTCTATAGGCCCATAATGCATCATCAAGTTTCTTGGACCAATTCTTTATAGATCTATTAACAGTCTTTTGAAAAATTAATTTAATCTCTCTATTACTTAGTTCTACTTGACCACTAGACTGTGGGTGGTATAGAGATGCAATTCTATGGTTAACATCATACTTAGCAAGCATTTTACGAAAAGCACCATGAATAAAATGTGAACCACCATCAGTCATTAAGTATCTAGGGACTCCAAACCTTGGAAAAATAACTTCTTTAAGCATCTTAATAGAGGTGTTCTGATCAGCACTACTAGTTGGAATAGCTTCTACCCACTTAGTAACGTAATCAACAGCAACTAAAGTATGTGTATACCCATTAGAGGAAGGAAACAGTCCCATATAATGAAAGCCCCAAACATCAAATGGTGTAATAACAAGTGAATAGTTCATAGGCATTTCTTGACGTCTACTAATATTACCAATTCTTTGACATTCATCGCAAGACAAGACAAACTTACATGCATCTTTGAAGAGAGTAGGCCAATAAAAACCGGATTGCAATACCTTATGTGCAGTTCTATCTCCAGTGTGGTGTCCTCCATATGCCTCAGAGTGACACTTGCATAGGATCTATTCCTGTTCATGCTCAGGTACGCAACATATAATAACACCATCTACTCCTTCTTTATAAAGGTGTGGGTCATCCCAAAAGTAATGTCTTAAATCATAGAAAAACTTTTTCTTTTGCTGGTATGTGAAACTAGGTGGTATAAATTTAGCAACAATGTAATTAGCATAATCAACATACCATGGAGCAGTACAAGAAGCATTTATGACATCTATTTTTTCATCAAGAAAACTATCATCAATAGGAAGTGGGTCATCAAGAACACTTTCTAACCTAGACAAATTGTCTGCAACGGGGTTCTCAGCTCCCTTTCTATCAATAATGTGCAAATCAAATTCTTGTAGCAAGAGAACCTATCTAATAAGTCTAGGTTTAGCATCTTTCTTTTCCATAAGATATTTAATAGCAGCATGATCAGTGTGAACAATTACTTTAGAATCAACAATATAAGGTCTGAACTTATCACAAGCAAATACAACTGCTAAAAATTCTTTTTCAGTAGTAGCATAATTTCTCTGGGCGCTGTCTAGAGTTTTACTAGCATATTGGTTAACATTTAATTTCTTATCAACTCTTTGTCCTAGAACAGCACCTACAACATAATCACTAGCATCACACATAATTTCAAAGGGTAAATTCCAATCAGGTGGCTGAACAATAGGTGCAGAAATCAAGGCTTTCTTAAGTATTTCAAATGCTTCTACACAATCTTCATCAAAGACAAAAGGAACATCTTTTTGTAAGAGATTAGTCAGAGGCCTAGAAATTTTTGAGAAGTCTTTAATGAACCTCCTAGAAAACCGGCATGACCAAGGAAACTTCTTATACCTTTGATGTCCTTAGGACACGACATCTTTTCAATAGCATCAACTTTAGCTTTATCAACTTCAATACCTCTTTCAGAAATTTTATGCCCCAAGACAATACCTTCATTAACCATAAAGTGGCACTTCTCCCAGTTCAAGACAAGATTAGTTTCTTCACATCTCTACAAAACTCATTCAAGGTTGCTTAAGCAATCATCAAAAGAAGTTCCGTACACGGAGAAATCATCCATGAAAACCTCAACAATCTTTTCACAAAAGTCAGAGAATATAGCATCCATACATCTTTGAAAGGTAGCAGGTGCATTCCATAAACCAAAAGGCATACGTCTATAAGCAAAGTTACCGCAAGGGCAAGTAAAAGTGGTCTTTTCTGTTGGGTAACGTAGTAATTTCAAAAAAATTCCTACGCACACGCAAGATCATGGTGATGCATAGCAACGAGAGGGGAGAGTGTCATCGACGTACCCTCGTAGACCGTATGCGGAAGCATTATATCAATGCGGTTGATGTAGTCGAATGTCTTCACGATCTGACTGATCCAAGTACCGAACGCACGGCACCTCCGAGTTCAGCACACGTTCAGCTCGATGACGTCCCTCGTACTCTTGATCCAGTTGAGGCCGAGGGAGAGTTTCGTCAGCACGACGGCGTGATGATGGTGATGATGATGCTGCCGACGGAGGGCTTCGCCTAAGCACCGCTACGATATGATCGAGGTGGATTATGGTGGAGGGGGGCACCGCACACGGCTAAAAGATCAATAGATCAACTTGTGTATCTATGGGGTGCCCCCTCCCCCGTATATAAAGGAGTGGAGGAGGGGGAGGGGCCGACCCTCTCTATGGCGCGCCCTGGGGAGTCCTACTCCCACCGGGAGTAGGATTCCCCTCCCTTCCAAGAGGAGGAGTAGGAGGAAGGAAGGGAGAGAGAGAGAGAGGGGAAGGAAAGGGGGGCGCCGCCCCCCTTCCTTGTACAATTGGAACTAGAGGGGGAGGGGGCGCGCGGCTGCCCTGGCCGCCCCTCCTCTTCTCCACTAAGGGCCCAAAAGCCTTAGTGACAAATCGGAGTGACAAATCCTAATCTCGATCTGTGCCAACTCAACAAGTACCATCGAAGACGCCTGTAGAGCACCTTTACAATCACCCATTTATGTTGTGACGTTTGGTAGCACACAAAGTTTTCCTCCGGTATTCGGGAGTTGCATAATCTCATAGTCATAGGAACATGTATAAGTCATGAAGAAAGCAATAGCAATATACTAAACGATCAAATGCTAAGAGAACGGAATGGGTCAAATCAATCAAATCATTCTCTAATGATGTGATCCCGTTAATCAAATGACAACACATGTCTATGGCTAGGAAGCTTAACCATCTTTGATTCAACAAGCTAGTCAAGTAAAGGCATACTAGTGACACTTTGTTTGTCTATATATTCACACATGTACTAAGTTTCCGGTTAATACAATTCTAGCATGAATAATAAACATCTATCATGATATAAGGAAATATAAATAACAACTTTATTATTGCCTCTAGGGCATATTTCCTTCAGTCTCCCACTTGCACTAGAGTCAATAATATAGTTCACATCACCATGTGATTTAACACCAATATTCACATATGTATGTGATTAACACCCATAGTTCACATTGTCATGTGATCAACACCTGAAGTGTTTACTAGAGTCACAAATCTAGTTTACATCGCTATGTGATTAACACACAAAGAGTACTAAGGTGTGATCATGTTTTGCTTGTGAGAGAAGTTTAGTCAACGGGTCTGTCACATTCTGAGCCGTATGTATTTTGCAAATATTTTATATCTACAATGCTCTGCACGGAGATACTCTAGCTAATTGCTCCCACTTTCAATATGTATCCAAATTGAGACTTAGAGTCATCTGGATCGGTGTAAAAGCTTGCATCAACGTAACTCTTTATGATGAACTCTTTATCACCCCCATCACCGAGAAACATTTCCTTAGTCCTTACTAAGGATACCGCTGTCCAGTGATCTACTCCTAGATCAAAATTGTACTCCCTTGCCAAACTCAGGGCAGGGTACACAATAAGTCTGGTACACATCACAACATACTTTATAGAACCTATGACTGTGGCATAGGGAATGACTTTCATTCTTTTCTATTTTCTGCCATGGTCGGGCTTTGAGTCTTACTCAACTTTACACCTTGTAATACAGACAAGAATTCCTTCTTTGACTGATCCATTTTGAACTCTTTCAAAAACTTGTCAAGGTATTTATTCATTGAAAAATCTTATCAAGCGTCTTGATCTAAATCTATAGATCTCGATGCCCAATATGTAAGCAGCTTCACCGAGGTCTTTCGTTGAAAAACTCTTTTTCAGGTATCCCTTTTATGCTATCCAGAAATTCTATATCATTTCCAATCAACAATATGTCATCCACATATAATATTAGAAGTGCTACAGAGCTCCCACTCACTTTCTTGTAAATACAGGTTTCTCCAAAAGTCTGTATAAAACCATATGCTTCGATCAACTCATCAAAGCATATATTCCAACTCCGAGAGGCTTGCACCAGTCCATAAATGGATCACTGGAGCTTGCACACTTTTGTTAGCACCCTTTGGATCGACAAAACCTTCTGGTTGCTTCATATACAACTCTTCTTAAGAATCCATTACGGAATGTAGTTTTCACATCCATTTGCCAGATTTCATAAAATGTGGAAATTACTAACTTGATTCAGACAGACTTAAGCATCGGTACGAGTGAGAAAATCTCATCATAGTCAACACCTTGAACTTGTCAAAAACCTTTTTCGACAAGTCTAGCTTTGTAGATAGTAACACTACTACCAACGTCCGTCTTCCTCTTGAAGATCCATTTATTTTCTATGGCTTGCCAATCATTGGGCAAGTCAACCAAAGTGCACACTTTGTTCTCATACATGGATCCCATCTCAGATTTCATGGCCTCAAGCCATTTCACGGAATCTGGGCCCATCATCGCTTCCTCATAGTTCATAGGTTCATCATGGTCTAGTAACATGACTTCCAGAATAGGATTACTGTACCACTCTGGTGCGGACCGTACTTTGGAAGACCTACGAGGTTCTGTAATAACCTGATCTGAAGTTTCATGATCATCATCATTAACTTCCTCACAAATTGGTGTAGGAATCACTGGAACTGATTTATGTGATGAACTACTTTCCAATAAGGGAGAAGGTACAATTACCTCATCAAGTTCTACTTTCCTCCCACTCACTTCTTTCGAGAGAAACTCCTTCTCTAGAAAGGATCGATTCTTAGCAATGAATATCTTGCCTTCGGATTTGTGATAGAAGGTGTACCCAACAATTTCCTTTGGGTATTCTATGAAGACGCACTTCTCCGATTTGGGTTCGAGCTTATCAGGTTGAAGCTTTTTCACATAAGCATCGCAGCCCCAAACTTTAAGAAACGACAACTTTGGTTTCGTGCCAAACCACAATTCATAAGGCGTCGTCTCAACGGATGTTGATGGTGCCATATTTAAAGTGAGTGCAGCTGTCTCTAATGCATAACCCCAAAATGTTAGTGGTAAATTAGTAAGATACATCATAGATCGCACCATATCCAATAAAGCGCGGTTATGACGTTCGGACACACCATTACACTGTGGTGTTCCATGTGGTGTGAACTGTGAAACTATTCCACATTGTTTTTAAATGAAGGCCAAACTCGTAACTCAAATATTTTCCTCTACGATCAGATTGTAGAAACTTTATTTTCTTGTTATGATGATTCTCCACTTCACTATGAAATTCTTTGAACTTCTCAACTATTTCAGATTTGTGTTTCATTAAGTAGATATACCAATATCTGCTCAAATCATCTGTGTAGGTCAGAAAATAACGATACCCGCCGCGAGCCTTAACACTCATCAGACCACATACATCGGTATGTATTATTTCCAATAAGTCAGTAGCTCGCTCCATTGTTTCGGAGAAGGGAGTTTTTAGTCATCTTGCCCATGAGGCATGGTTCGCAAGCATCAAATGATTCATAATCAAGTGATTCCAAAAGCCCATCAGCATGGAGTTTCTTCATGCGCTTTACACCAATATGACCTAAACGGCAGTGCCACAAATAAGTTGCACTATCATTATTAACTTTGCATCTTTTGGCTTCAATATTATGAATATGTGTATCACCACAATCGAGAACCAACAAACTATTTTATTGGGTGTATGACCATCGAAGGTTTTATTCATGTAAACAGAACAACAATTATTCTCTGACTTTAAATGAATAAATGTATTGCAATAAACATGATCAAATCATTATTCATGCTCAACGCAAACACCAAATAACATTTATTTAGGTTCAACACTAATCTTGAAAGTATAGGGAGTGTGCGATGATGATCATATCAATCATGGAACCACTTCCAACACACATCGTCACTTCACCCTCAACTAGTTTCTGTTTATTCTATAACTCTTGTTTCGAGTTACTAATCTTAGCAACCGAACAAGTATCAAATACCCAGGGGCTACTGTAAACACTAGTAAGGTACACATCAATAACCTGTATATAAAATATAGCCTTGTTCACTTTGCCATCCTTCTTATCCACCAAATATTCAGGGCATTTCCGCTTCCAATGACCATTTCCTTTGCAGTAGAAGCACTCAGTTTCAGGCTTTGGTCCAGCTATGGGCTTCTTCCCGGGAGTGACAACTTGCTTTCCATTCTACTTGAAGTTCCCTTTCTTTCCCTTTGTCCTTTTCTTGAAACTAGTGGTTTTGTCAATCATCAACACTTGATGCTCTTTCTTGATTTCTACCTTCGCCGATTTCAGCATCACGAAGAGCTCGGGAATTGTTTTTGTCATCCCTTGCATACTATAGTTCATCACTAAGTTCCAGTAACTTGGTGATGGTGACTAGAGAACTCTGTCAATCACTATTTTATCTGGAAGATTAACTCCCACTTGATTCAAGCGATTGTAGTACCCAGACAATCTGAGCACATGCTCACTAGTTGAGCAATCTCCTCCATCTTTTAGGCAAAGTACTTGTCAGAAGTCTCATACCTCTTGACATGGACATGAGTCCGAAATACCAATTTCAGCTCTTGGAACATCTCATATGCTCTGTGACGTTTCAAAAACGTTTTTGAAGTCCTGGTTCTAAGCCGTAAAGCATGGTGCACTAAACTATTAAGTAGTCACCATATTGAGCTTAGCCAAACGTTCATAACGTCTGCATCAGCTCCTGCAATAGGTCTGTCACCTAGCGGTGCATTAAGGACATAATTCTTCTATGCAGCAATGAGGATAAACCTTAGATCATGGACCCAGTCTACATTATTGCTACTATCATCTTTCAATTTAGTTTTCTCTAGGAACACATATAAAAACATAGGGAAGCAACAACGCGAGCCATTGATCTACAAAATAATTTGCAAAATACTATCAGGACTAAGTTCATGATAAATTAAAGTTCAATTAATCATATTACTTAAGAACTCCCACTTAGATAGACATCCCTCTAATCATCTAAGTGATCACGTGATCCAAATCAACTAAACCTTGTCCGATCATCACGTGAGATGGAGTAGTTTTCAATGGTGAACATCACTATGTTGATCATATCTACTATATGATTCATGCTCGACCTTTCGGTCTCCAGTGTTCCGAGGCCATATCTGCATATGCTAGGCTCGTCAAGTTTAACCCGAGTATTCTACGTGTGCAAAAACTGGCTTGCACCCGTTGTATGTGAACTTAGAGCCTATCACACCCGATCATCATGTGGTGTCTCAGCACGAAGAACTGTTGCAATGGTGAATACTCAGGGAGAACACTTGTACCTTGAAATTTAGTGAGAGCTCATCTTATAATGCTACCGTCGATCTAAGCAAAATAAGATGCATAAAAGATAAACATCACATGCAATCAATATAAGTGATATGATATGGCCATCATCATCTTGTGCCTTTGATCTCCTTCTCCAAAGCACCGTCGTGATCACCATCGTCACCGGCGCGACACCTTGATCTCCATCGTAGCGTCGTTGTCGTCTCGCCAACTATTGCTTCTACGACACCGCTTAGTGATAAAGTAAAGCAATTACATGGCGATTGCATTTCATACAATAAAGAGACAACCATATGGATCCTGCCAATTGCCGATAACTCTGTTACAAAACATGATCATCTCATACAATAAAATATAGCATCATGTCTTGACCATATCACATCACAACATGCCCTGCAAAAACAAGTTAAACGTCCTCTACTTTGTTGTTGCAAGTTTTACATGGCTGCTATGGGCTGAGCAAGAACCGTTCTTACCTACGCATCAAAACCACAACGATATTTCGTCAAGTATGTGTTGTTTTAAACTTCAGAAGGACCGAGCATAGCCACACTCGATTGAACTAAAGTTAGAGAAACTGACACCCGCCATCCACCTGTGTGCGAAGCACGTCGGTAGAACTAGTCCCGCGTAAGCGTACGCATAATGTCGGTCTGGGCCGCTTCATCCAGCAATACCGCCAAATCAAAGTATTACATGCTGGTAAGCAGTATGACATGTATCGCCCACAACTCACTTCTGTTCTACTCATGCATATAACATCTACGCATAAACTTGGCTCGGATGCCACTGTTGGGTAACATAGTAATTTCAAAAATTTCCTACGCACACGCAGGATCATGGTGATGCATAGCAACAAGAGGGGAGAGTGTCATCCATGTACCCTCGTAGACCATAAGCGGAAGCATTATATCAACGTGGTTGATGTAGTCGAACGTCTTCACGATCCGACCGATCCAAGTACCGAACAGACGACACCTCCGAGTTCAGCACACGTTCAGCTCGATGATGTCCCTCGTACTCTTTATCCAGTTGAGGCCGAGGGAGAGTTTCGTCAGCACGACGGTGTGATGACGGTGATGATGATGCTGCCGACGGAGGGCTTCTCCTAAGCACACTACTAGGAAAAGGCCTACTAATGGCGCACCGGTTTTGCCTACTAATGGCGCACTACCGGTGCGCCATTAGTATCACGCCACTAGTATTTTTTACTAATGGCGCACCTCTGGTGCGCCATTAGTATCTGGTATACTAATGGCGCACCACGCAGTGCGCCATTAGTATGTAACACCATGCGCCATTAGTATGCCTCCCGGGGGGCTATACGTAACCATGTGCTTTGTCATACTAATGGCGCACTCTGTCGTGATGCGCCATGGATACTAATGGCGCACCTTGTGGTGATGCGCCATTAGTATGAATACTTTTTTTTTTACTTTTCTGATTTTTGCACAAGTTACAAAATATATTATTGGATAGAATATAGATGGCAACACACAGCAACAACAGATTCATCGAATACAATAGAAGATTAGTCTCCGAATACAATTCATCATATTAGTCTTTGAATTCAAAAGACCGAACAAAGATAAAACATTACAAGTCTCAAGACCGCTAGTATCGAGTTTGTCTTCACATTACAAGTCGATATCGATCATCTAAACTACCATCACATAGAAGAGAGCTACGGTCATCACGATGAGCATCATCGCGATCAAACTGGTCTTCATCCGGTTCCTCCAACGCTCCCTCCTCTCTCCCGCTAGATAGCTGGCGTATCTAGATTCGGCCTCCGCCCTAGTGGTGTACCCTTTGTAACTGTTACCGCTGAAACGGTGAACCTGTCTCCGACACTCCTCCCAGTCGTCGTAGACTCCGGGAACCTTACCCTTGTACACGACATACGACGGCATCTCTATGCACAAGCCAAACAACAGACAATACATAAGCAATATGTAAGTATGCAACAAAAGGATTGGAAGAGAAAAGCAAGACATTAATAGCACGATTCATGGTCCTACTAATAAATAGCATCAATTACATCTAAGTTGAACGACTGTCCAAACCAAAGAGACATACGAATTCATTAAAGTTTAATTACAACATGAGCCAATCAATGTTTCAGAACTACACATCACTACTTTCGACTTGACTCATCAGACAGGAGCATGGATGAAGCCGCCGTCTGTCATGATGATCATGAAATCGCGGTCGTTGTGACCCTGCATTTGTAGCGTTCCATCTATCTCACTGTTGGACGGTTGATATCTGAGGAAGAATTGCCCCGAGGTATGAAGGACATCTTGATGGATGATGTCCGCAAACTCCGACTGGATGCGAAAGAATTCTTGTCTGAGGTCCACGTCCTGGATTGCCGACAAGGTCGCGGCCCAATCTTTGAGATTATCTGGTAGCAGAAGGTGATGATGGTCCCTTACGATCGCCCGCATGTGATGGAGGGTGTAGTAGGCATCCTTCTGACCGCCAGGCGGCTACTTGACGCAGCAGAACTTCATATTGTGTGAGAACATGTGCTTGCCGTACTTACAAACTGCCCTGGTGAAGGTGCCTCCAGATTTGGCGTAGCCGGGGAGAACATCATCAAGAACTTTCTTGACATTTGTGTAGTCTATCTTGGAGTTACGGTTCGGGTCGAAATACGTGGCCATGGAATATTTCGGGCTTAAGAGGATGAGTGTGCAATGTGTGTCACTGCACAGAACACGAAATGTTAGAAAAAAAAGAACGATCGAAATCTAAGAAATCATATGTTACAGGGCGGTTAAGGGATGACTTACTCGAGAAAGTAAGCCACAAGGAAGTTATCCTTATCTGGGTTTGCCAGAATGACGCCTTTGAGGTGTGAACTCGCAACTTAGCGGTCCCCAGCGCTGCTCAAGTGCTTGGCACGCATGTAGAAGGGGTCAACTATCACGATGTCCGGGGTCTTGTCTCTAATGATCCGCATCTCCATACTCAGCGAAAACAGCTGAACGAAGGTGTACTGCAGCGGATGAAGGTTAAACATAGCAAAGATGTCATCAAACCGCAGGACGATCGTACCCCCAATGTCGCCATCCACAAAGCCCTTGCCCTCTAGCACCTTGGCCACGAAAATCGGGTATGCCACATCATTCTCTCTGAGACGCCGCTTCTCCAAAGAAAGAACACTGTCGTGCAGACTTCGCATAGCACCGGTTGCAGCATTGAGCATATTTGGCGGTAGCATCGCCCTACCCGCCACATGCACCCTCCTCGAGATATCCTTAGGTGAAGGTGGCCCGTCCTGAGCACGGATCGAACTTGGTGTCGGCTGGCTCGCATCGGCGCCCTTGTTAGTCTTTCATTTCCGTCCCTTCTTCTTGATCTCCTGTAATGGGACCGAGTTCTGCTCACAGACCGCCTTCTTGAGCATGTTGGGGCTGATAATATTTCACACCTCAGCTATCTGAGGCTCGGTGAAGGCGGGAGCTGGAGGCGTCTCCTGAGAACTGAACACCAGACGACGCCGGTTGCAATTGGATTTCTCCGACGTACCAGCTAGATTGCGGTCGTCTTGGTTGGGTTCTTGAGAAAGAGGCCCGCAGAACTCGTCAGCATACCCATGTTCGGCAAAGTACTTATCAACTTTGGTAAATGTACCGTCGTCGTTGTCGTCGTCGTCCGGATCCTGTGCCATAGGGCTGTCCGGATCCTATGCCATAGGGATGTCCGGCATAGGGATGTCCGGTAGGTCCGGTAGCGTTGCGGCGTTCTTGCCATGGCTTGGCGCCGGCACGACTGGTGGTCTTGTCTGTGGGGTGGTGTCCCCCGCCCCCAAACGAATCTGGCTCTTCGGCCAAAGCAGGGGCCAATTTACGTAGGCGCTGAGGGTCATCTCATCTTCTTCGTCGGCCCCAGCGGGTCGAATCGGAGGTAACAGCTCATCGCAGCCTGGCAACACCCGAACCACTTCAACCCTATATATTGTGGGTGGCATCGAATTACCGTGGAACATGGGGTTGCCCGGTTGAATGATTCTGCCCTTGGCGACATCGACCAACTCGCCGCCCACGAAGTGCAGAAGAGTGCAAGGAACGTCGGCGGCACCCTGCGAAAACATGTAGGGCGTCAGGGATGCCCAGTCAAAGGCAAGGAGATGAAGTCATCGACCGAGAGGCTTAGTTACCGTGATGCCATCGAGCTCGGCTAATGTCGAGGCACCGCCAACGGTGGGCGTGCAATTGACGGAGGGGCCGCTTGCTGGCGAGGTGCCGTCCGGCGTACACCCGGGTGCATTAAGATCCAATGCCCGTGCCGGCGCTGGAGACACGAATACCGCCTCCGCCGGAGACACCAATGGCACCGCCGGAGACACCATTGGCGCCGCCGGAGACACCAATGGCGCCGCCTGTGCGCTGTGCGAGTTGCTGGCCGTGAAGCTGGGAACCGGGGGAGGCCCCTGTTGGCCGCCCGCAATCCACGTCGTCAGCCCATGAATCAACGTAGGCACCATGGCGTTGAGCTTCATTCCCAGTTGTTGTTCCACTTGCTCTTGGACAAGCTCCGGAATCCGTGCCACTTGTGCCTTGAGTGCTTCAACCTTGCGCGACTGGCTTTCCGAGCTGGTATTTTTCTCCTTTCGCCCACCAGCGGTATAGTATGACGACCATTTTGTGGACAAGCCTTTGCCGGTCACACGACCAGCTGACGTCGGCTTACTGAGCTTATCCTTGTTTTTCATTACGTTCAATGCCCTATTTAAAGGGGTGTCAAAAGGGGAGCTCTAAGATGACTCCGCGCTACTGCTTTCAGTGTCCTGCGGAAGGAACGTGAACCATTTAGAAATATTGGGGATTAATTAGAATGCAACCATATGGAGCTAATTACGCGGGGGTGTATTCCTTACAAGAACAAGCTCGAGCGCCCTGATCTTCGGATCCGTGGTAAGCTCCTTTGTTACCGGGTCCTCCTTGTACCGGGCCCTGAGAAAGTTCCTGGTCTGCTTGTCACGGTATTTCTCGAAGCAGGGCGGTAGGCCTTGCTCGGCACGCTCTGCGTCCTCCTTGTCCCATATAGGCTCCGCCACTCTGTAACTGCCGGGACCGAGTTGGTGGACCCCTAAGTTCAACTTCCGCATTTCTTTCCCCCACTGACTTGATTCGGAGGTTGCGCTGCTCTCGCACTTGATCTTGAACTCCTTGTACTCATCTTCGCTCATCAAAGGATATTTCGCCTTGATCTTGTCATAACTACCACCTTTGTCAATCATTGCCTTCACCGTGCTTCTCCAAGTAGACAGGGCCGTGCTCATCCTCGTGAGGGCGATACTGTTCACTTTATTCCTTGAGAGGCGTGTGTTTGCAAACTCAGCGGGGAACTTGTATCGTTCGTGCAACTTCGTGAAGAGGAGGCTGCACAAATTCCCGTAGTCCTTATGCCTTAGGTTCTCGGTGTTGATCGAGACGGTGCTCCGGAGAATGCACCCAAGCTGAACCGAGTACCCCTTGACTACTTGTTTGGGCACCGTCGGATCCCCGTCGGAGTCCACTTCAGTAAATTCCTCCCTGACGGTGCCGAGCGCGCTCGGGCACAGGTCCTTCCATTGCCTCTTCGGTTGGCTGCCATCTGTGTGTGCGCTGCCATCATCAGTGGTGGCATCCTCGGCGGCACCATCAGTGGTGTCATCCCCGACGCCACTAGGGGTTGTGTAGTTAGGATCGGTGTCTTCCGCGGCGTCCTCATAGCGGTGAGGTTGTTCCTCCAACTCTTGGGACAGCTCCCAGAATTGGTTGCCGCCCGAACCACCGGCCTCATCGTTGTGGGCCATGTTTCGCTCTAAATAGGAAAAAAGTTTGGTCAAAAAGTTGGTTATTGTCAAGGAACAAGATCATGGTCTCATCATTTAGGGTTTGTCGACACCGAGGCATCCTAAAAGCTAAGCTTTTATCATTTAGGGTTTGTCGACGCTGAGGCACCCTAAAAGCCTAAGCGTACATCATTTAGGTTCTCAGCGACACCGAGGCACCCTAAAAGCCAAGGTTTCATCATTTAGGGTTTGTCGACGCCGAGGCACCCTAAATGCTAAGTTAAGTTTTCATCATTTAGGGTTTATCAATGCCGAGGCACCTTAGGTTGGTCCTAATCACTTGGCACTAATCAATTGGCTCTATTGCCACCTATGTTGGGTTTATCATCTAGGGTTTATCGATGCTGAGGAGAATTTCTAAGTTGGGCCTAATCACTTGGATCTATTGCCACCTATGGTTTAATGCAGCAAGAATAAAGGGGCAGTTGATCCTACTTAATTAAGTACTAAGATACCCCGGCCCATGCATTACTAGCAAGTACCTCATATGTCCGATTTTTAGCAAAGTCATGCTAAAATTCACGGAAAATTTCAGCATGACCTTTGCTGAAAATAGGACATATGGAGTACCCGAATTTGCCGGAACGGAAGTTAATCGACATTCCGGCAAAACTCAAGGGCCTCTCGGGGTACCTGCAAAATCATTATCCCCGCATAATGAAGTCGCCAATGGGTCATTTCAGAAGATCACAAGTACAACATCATCACAAGTACAGCAGCAGCAGCAGTGAATACAAGCATAACAGCAGTAGCAATAGGTTTATTCTTCTTCTTCTTCATAAACATTAATTGGTGTGGGTGACTCTATCTGCCCTCTAATGACTCACTCAACTTAACAGGACAACCCACACGCATTGTTTTGATTCCAATAGCTGCTGTAAAATACATCCAGCAAAGGTGCTCTAAAATTAGAAATACTACCCCCCAAATCTTTAGCTCAATTCTGAAAATACATGGTCTTATAGTTACATGGTCTTCTATATAAAACTCCATTGCAAATGTGCCATGTCAATAAAACAACTCATGGAAGTAAACTACTAGCAGGCTCAAAAGTCAAGTAAACTGAAGATTATGACAGCTTGCAAACACAGGACCATGTCATTATCATGGCAGTCCATTATATATTTTTATGACAAAATACATCATTAGCAAGGCACATTATGGCCATTTTCTTACATGATGCTAACTGTACCTAACTGAACATATTTCTCACCTTGGAGGTGTTGCTGCTGCTGCACTGTCTGAACTTCACTTCCTTTGCCTCCTTGGAAACCTGAAATATGCAGATGTTAGAAAGGTTCTAATTTGTATATGATGATTCTAAGAAAAGGGAAAAGGTGTATCAAGAACAGATTCACATGTGTGGCTGTTAGCCATTACAAACTTAAATTTATCTATTTCTGTATCTCACAAACTATCATAAATGAATAATAGTACACTTAGGAGCTCACTGAAAAGCAATGACATATTCATGATCTAGTTTAGCAGCAGGTTGCAAATACTTAACTGTCTAGAACATCACAGCATGCACAGTAATAAGAATAATGTAAACATTTTTCTTAGTTATAAGCATAGTATACTTCTTATAAACTAAAAGTGGAACTACTCACAATGAAGAAGTATTAGCAGATAGTTTGTCAACTCATGAAATAACATTTTTTTCAGCCCAAAATGGATGCCATTTTATAACATTGCATAGCATTAGTCAGACAGAGCCGAGCCTTTCACCACTATATAATATTGCCATATAAAATTACAAATTTATGTAACCTGGATTTTTTTTTTGTATGAAACCTAGTCAATGTGACAATATATAAACTACTGATCTACTAGTTATCAAGTTGAGAAATTGACCCCAAATAAGCAAAAGCAATATCAGACTTGACTAGAGATACTTGTAAAGTTGTAAGTTATATCTTACCAGTGTGCTAACGGAAACTGTACTAATTACGGTTCTTATTATGTTCTGGTATATAAATTCTTCTCAATTACTTAGGAAAACTAGTGGATGTCTTACAAATTACAGAGGGAGTTAATAATTTCAGTTTCATAAGAAAAAATTCATCAATTAAAGCCCATGCAGCAATATAAATTGTAAAACATCATATATATTCCCATGGACACATCTAGTAGGAGATAATGCTACATCACCTTTTTAGTCATCACATCATACTAGCATGTCTCACCAAACAGCCATGTAACTACTACAACATGTAGCTCCTCATCATCTTCCTACTATGCATCATCTTCCTACTATACTTGCTACTCATCTTCAGAACCAAACAACAGCAAAAACAGTTGAAGAGAGGCTCACTAGAGGACACTCAAATTTGCTAACCCTAGAACACGGGGGAAGAGGGCTGTGGTACTCGCGGGAGGTAGCCTAGGGGGGAGGAGGGGAAGGGGGGAGAGGTAAGGAATCACCTGTGGGATAACGGCAGGCTGCCGTAGGAGGGCGCCCACGTGTCGAGGAGGAGGCGGCACGTCGAGGAGGAGGCGGCGCGTCGAGGAGGAGGCGCGTCGAGGAGGAGGCGGCACGTCGAGGAGGAGGCGGCGTGTTGAGCATGCCACCCACCTTGGATCCGGAACCCTAGGGCGTGCAGGCGTGGCCGACGCAGGGGACGGAGGGGGCGGCGCTCGCGGGGGAGGCGGGGCTCAGGAGGGAGGCGGTGCTCGAGAGGGAGGAAGGGGAGAGGGAGGCGGCGGGGGCGCGTGGGCGGCTGCGGCGGATGGAGGCAGCGGATGGCGGGGGCACGTGGGCGGCTGCGACGGCGGCGTACGGTTGGGGTCGATCGAGGGGAATCTGGCAAGGGTGGGAGGGAGGACACAGTGCGAGGGCAGTAGGTGGAGTGGGAGGAGGGTTCTAGTGGCGCACCCCCCCCTCGTGCGCCATAAGTACGACTATTCTAATGGCGCACCTCCCCTCGGTGCGCCATTAGAATTTTGTTTTAATCTAGCCCAACTTGTGAGGTTATATAGCACCTAACCCTATCTACATCAGAACCCGCCCACTAGCCCGACTGGTCAGCACGCAGCACACACCAGGAGGTCCTGGGTTTGATTCCCAGGCTCCCCAATATTTTTTATGCATTTTAAATGCTGTTTGATATTTATTTGTGTTTAAATATGTTCAAACTTGTTTAAATCATAATAGTAATATTTCTTTTATAAAAACAGTAATAAGTTTTTTAAAATATGTTCAAATTTGTTACTTGAAAATATCATCGGCGGCGGCGGTGGAGCGGGGGAGGGTGCGGGGGGTGCCCGTTGGCGGCGGTGGAGCGG
>NC_041383.1:767759493-767767381 GCF_002162155.2 Triticum dicoccoides | reverse complement strand
GCGGTGGAGCGGGGGAGGGTTGCGGTGGGTCGTCGGTGGCGGTGGAGATAGCGGGGGAGGGTGCGAGTGGGATCGAGATGGAGGGGGATCGAGATCCAGATGGAGGGGGAATCGAGATCGAGATGGAGGGGGATCGAGATCGAGTGTCCTCATGAATTCAAAAAGTGCCCATGAAATTTAAAAATATTCATGATATCAAAAAGTGCCCATGAAATACAATCGAGAAATGAAGACTATGATTTAAATACAATCGATCTTAGCTAGCTATCTGTTCACAATCTTCTTGCCCTTCTTTTTCGCAAATGGAGTTCTTTTGTGGAACGGACGTCCTTTAGGTAGGGTGGTCCTTCTTCTTCTTGTGGTGTGTGCTGCTACTTCATCGTCGTCGTCATGTTCGATCTTCGGGTCGCCGTACTTGTCGAAGTCTTGCTCATTGGCTACTCCATCCATTTCGATGATCTTCCTTTTGCCTCTCCTCACGACAACACGACTGGGCTTTGACGGGTCGGTAATGAAGAAGCATTGGTCCACTTGGGAAGCCAGTACCCATGGCTCATTTTTCGCGGTGACGTTTGCGCCCGCGGTCTTGGATTTGGCTTCGGGTATAACCATGGTGGTGAAATACCGGTCTTCTTTTAGGACACTCTTGGCCCATCTGACACGGAACATCGGGACCTTCTCTCCAGTGTAGCTCAGCTCCCAGATCTCCTCGATCCTTCCGTAGTATCTGTCCTTGTCGTTACCGGTGTAGGATTCCATCGTTACCCCGAAGTTCTGATAACCATCGCTCTTCATGTCCTTGTTCTCGGTGTAGAATGTGTAGCCGTTGATATCGTACGCCTCATATGTCATCAGGTTGTGCTCGGCGCCCTGTGACAAGGCGAATATGAGTTGTTCTTCCGCGGAAGAATCCTCATGTAAAGGGTACGACAGAAGCTTCTGCTTGAACCAACGCGTGAAACATGAGTTGTGCTCTTTGATTATATCTCCATCCATCCTCTGTTGGCCTCGGTCATTGTACGTCTTCTCAATAAAGGTTTTGTGCTCTGCCACCCAAGGATCGACCACGTCTATGTGTTGTAGCGCGACTAGGTTTGCTCTTTCAAAGTCGGCGAGTCGACCCTCAAAGTCGACATGCATTTCACGACGACCCTCATGGTGACCCCATCCAGCGAGCCTGTCGAGGTGCCTGTTGACGGGCAGACCAACGGGGTTCTCGATGCCTAGATAATTCATGCAGTTGGAGATGCACTATTCGGTCAGAAAGCCCCTGGCTATATTTCCCTCTGGACGTGACATGTTGCGAACGTATCCTTTGATGACACCATTCATCCTTTCGAATGACATCATGCTGTGCAGGAACGTCGGCCCGAGTTGGATGATATCCTCCACGATATGGACCAGCAGATGCACCATAACGTCGAAGAATGCGGGCGGGAAGTACATCTCAAGCTCGCATAGTATCACCACGATCTCTTCCTGTAGCCTTCTGAGTTGCCTCACGCCAATCGACTTCTGAGAGATGACGTCGAAAATGTTGAATAGGCCAAATAGCGTTTCACGGACGTGCGCGTCCATGATCCCACAGATTGCAATTGGAAGTATCTGCATCATCAGCACGTGACAGTCGTGAGACTTCATCCCGCTGAACTTCTGCTTCGCTGGGTCTAGGTATCTGCTTATCTTCCCCGCGTAACCGTAAGGAAGTTTTACTCCTATGAGGCAGGTGAAAAACTGCTCGATCTCCTCCTGACTTAGAGTGAAGCATGCGTGAGGGTAGTCATTTCCGGTCTTCTTGGCCTTTTTGCCTTTGCGACGAGTTTCTGTGTCCTGGTTCGCCTCATCATCATCATCATCATCATCATTTGCGTGAAGCTCCTGCCTGATACCCATTGATTTCAAGTCTGCCCTTGCTTTAGGCCCATCTTTGGTCCTCTCTGGCATGTTGAGCAGGGTACCAAGCAGACTCTCGCACACGTTCTTCGTGATATGCATGCCATCAAGGCTGTGAGGCACACGGCGGATCTTCCAGTATGGCAAGTCCCAGAAAACAGACCTCGTTTTCCATACCTTCAGCAGCGACTCTGGCGCCTTTCGCTTCTTTCCCAGCTCTGGCGCCTTTTGCTTCTTTCCCGGTAGTGGGCAATCTTTACAATTTTTCAACAGCTCGTCTATTTCCTCGCCGCTCCTCATACGCGGGCGTTTTTTGGGGTTCGGTTTCACCATCGAACAGATCCTTGCGTTTCCTCCATGGGTCATCGTCACGAAGCCACCTTCGATGTCCCATGAACACGGTTTTCGAAGACTCGGGATCTCTATCTAGCTGGCGATACGTTGTGTCATCCATGCACCTTACGCATCCAGAAAATCCGTGGACTACCTGCCCCGCGAGATATCCGTAACCGAGATAGTCGTGCACCGTCGTGAGTAGTGCGGCTCTCATAGGGAAATATTCTTTCTCTGCGGCGTCCCACGTATTGGCTGGCGTTTTCCACAGCGTGTCTAGCTCCTCTTTCAGCAGCCCCAGATACAGATTGATGTCGTTCCCTGGTTGCTTCGGCCCTTCAATTAGCATACTCATGTGAATGTACTTCCTCTTCATGCACAACCAGGGGGGAAGGTTGTTCATCCACACGAACACAGGCCAGGTCCTATGTGTGCTTCTCTGGCTGCCAAACGGATTGACTCCATCGGTGCTCGTTCCCAGCATGATGTTCCTTGTATCCTTCCCAAATTCCGGGTATTCGAAGTTCAACGCTTGCCACTGGCTCGCATCCTTAGGGTGACTCAGCATCTTGTCTTTTTTATTTATCTCCGGATCATTTCTGTCATTACCCGCTTCTTCTCCTCCCTATCCGCGTGCCAACGTAGGAGCTTTGCTACCTTAGGGTCCGCGAAATATCGCTGCAGACGAGGAGTGATCGGAAAGTACCACACCGATTTTTGAGGAGCTTTCTTCCTCTTCTTGTATCGAGTGACGCCGCACACCGGACATATGGTAGACTCCGCGTGCTCGTCCCGATAAATGATGCAATTGTTCATGCACACATGGTATTTCACGTGCAGTAAATCCAGAGGACACACGATTTTCTTCACCTCCTTGAAACTGGTCGGGCACTTGTTCCCCTTGGGAAGACGTTCGTGCTAGAATGACATGTTCTCGTCGAAGCATGCATCGGTCATTTTGTGTTTTACCTTCATCTCCAGAGCCATGAGCGTCACTTTCAGGTGGGTATCCTCGGGCCTGCATCCTTCATACAATGGAGTAACCGCGTCTATCTCCAGTTGATCCAGCTTGGCTTTCTCTTGGGCGGCAGCTCTTGCGTTATCCGTCTGCTTGAGAAGCAGCTCTTGAATATGAGGGTCCTACACCCAGCCTCCATCGTCGTCTCCTCCGGCATCTTCATCTTCATGATCGCCCTTCGTCTTGATCTTCCTCATCATCATGTACGACATCTTCTACATGATGACTGTGTACAGCATCACCGTCGTGATCATGTCCTGGAGATTCTTCGTCTTCTCGCCCGCCCTCGCCGCGGTGGTTGTCTTGTTGCCCTTCCTCATTTCTTGCCCGGCCCCCATGGACGACTTCATAGTCATCTTCATCACCTTGCCACCGATAGCCATCCATGAAACCACGCAAGAGCAGGTGGTCCCGCACCTGCCCGGAATCCGGGTCCGCAATAAGGCTCTTCAGCTTGCATCTTCGACACGGACATCTTATCTCTGTCTCGTTCTTTTGAAGCATCTCGGCCTTCGCGGAGCTCAAAAACCTATTCACTATGCCTTCGGTCATCGTGCGGACCATGGTCGCCTGTGGGGTAGAGCAAAACGATATTTTAGAACAAAGAAATTTTTTGGCATGACCTTCCCTAAAAATAGGACAAAAAAGAATGCATAGTGCCAAAATTCTCGCCGAAACGGAAATGAATCAACATTCCGGCAAAATATTGGCAACTATCGCATTTCAAATACCGGTACCTGCAAACACAAACATATATGCAACACCACAAACACATGCAACACCACAAACATACATAGATCTACCTAGGCCACAAAAAAGTGCATGTGCACGTTGTTGGAGCGAGCTAGGGAGAAAAAAAGTAGATCTACATCATGAAGATAGCTTTCCCCTTACTTACCTATCAAAAAAAAGGTAATTTCACCACTTAATTTTGATGAATCTATGGTGCAAATGAGGTGAGGAGGAGGAGGCAGCCGAAAGCTTGGAGAAGGAGGTGGAGGGAATGAAGTGGGGAAAGTGAGTGGGTAGGTGTGGCTGTCCAAAATATCTTGTTGGGGTCCCAGGTTACTAATGGCGCACCACCTACAAATGCGCCATAAGTAACCCTGGTTACTAATGGCGCACCTGCAGTTGGTGCGCCATTAGTAGTTTTGCAAAAAAGTAAAAAAAGTATATATATACTAATGGCGCACAGTGGGCTAGTGCGCCATTACTAGTTTAAACTAGTAATGGCGCACTGTGACACGGTGCGCCATTAGTAGTTTTGCAAAAAAAAGAATAAAAAAAAGAATACAGTACTGACACACTCTGTGGCTAGTGCGCCATTACTAGTTAGAACTAGTAATGGTGCACTTCGGTCTGATGCGCCATTAGTATGTATGGAAAAATGAAAAAATATCACTAGTGGCGCACCTTTTGTCTGGTACGCCATTAGTGTCTTCCACACTAATGGCACATCACCAACTGGTGCGCCATTAGTATATAGTAGTGGCGCACTACTTCCCTGGTGCGCCATTAGTGTCCATCCCCATTTTCCTACTAGTGGCACCGCTACGATATGATCGAGGTGGATTATGGTGGAGGGGGGCACCGCACACGGCTAAAAGATCAACAGATCAACTTGTGTGTCTATGGGGTGCCCCCTCCCACGTATGTAAAGGAGTGGAGGAGGGGGAGGGGCCGACCCTCTCTATGGCGCACCCTGGGGAGTCCTACTCCCACCGAGAGTAGGATTCCCCTCCCTTCTAGGAGGAGGAGTAGGAGGAAGGAAGGGAGAGAGAGAGGGGAAGGAAAGGGGGGCGCCACCCCCTTCCTTGTCCAATTCGGACTAGAGGGGGAGGGGGCACGCGGCTGCCCTGGCCGCCCCTCCTCTTCTCCACTAAGGGCCCAAAAGGCCCAATATACTCCCCGGGGGGTTCCGGTAACCCCCCGGTACTCTGGTTTTTGCCCGAACTTGCCCGGAACCTTTCCGAAGTCCAAACATAGTCATCCAATATATCGATCTTTATGTATCAACCATTTCGAGACTCCTCGTCATGTCCGTGATCATATCTGGGACTCCAAACTACCTTCGGTTCATCAAAACACATAAACTCATAATATCGATCGTCACCGAACGTTAAGCGTGCGGACCCTACGGGTTCGAGAACTATGTAGACATGAATGAGACACGTCTCCGGTCAATAACCAATAGTAGAACCTGGATGCTCTATTGGATCCTACATATTCTATGAAGATATTTATCGGTCAAACCACATAACAACATACATTGTTCCCTATGTCATCGGTATGTTACTTGCCCGAGATTCGATCGTCGGTATCTAATACCTAGTTCAATCTCGTTACCGACAAGTCTCTTTACTCGTTCCGTAATGTATCATCCCGCAACTAACTCATTATTTACATTGCTTGCAAGGTTTATAGTGGTGTGCATTACCGAGAGGGCCCAGCGATACCTCTCAGACAATCGGAGTGACAAATCGTAATCTCGATCTATGCCAAGTCAACAAGTACCATCGGAGACGCCTGTAGAGCACCTTTATAATCACCCAGTTACGTTGTGACGTTTGGTAGCACACAAAGTGTTCCTCCAGTATTCAGGAGTTGCATAATCTCATAGTCATAGGAACATGTATAAGTCATGAAGAAAGCAATAGCAATATACTAAACGATCAAATGCTAAGCTAACGGAATGAGTCAAGTCAATAACATCATTCTCTAATGATGTGATCCCGTTAATCAAATGACAACTCATGTCTATGGCTAGGAAACTTAATCATCTTTGATTCAACGAGCTAGTCAAGTAGAGGCATACTAGTGACACTTTGTTTGTCTATATATTCACACATGTACTAAGTTTCCGGTTAATACAATTCTAGCATGAATAATAAACATTTATCATGATATAAGGAAATATAAATAACAACTTTATTATTGCCTATAGGGCATATTTCCTTCATTTTCCTGATCCTCTTTTGACACAGGTATTTGAGAGAAACCAGAATAACCGTCTAGAAAGCAAAAATGTGTATGTCTGGATATTCTTTCTAGCATTTGATCAATAAAAGGTAAAGGGTAATGATCCTTTCTAGTAGCTTTATTTAATTTGCGAAAATCAATTACCATTCTATAACCTGTAACAATTCTTTGTGGGATCAATTCATCTTTATCATTAGGAACAACAGTAATACCTCCCTTCTTAGGGACACAATGGACAGGACTTACCCACTGACTATCAGCAACAGGATAAATTATACCTGCCTCTAGAAGCTTTACTATTTCATTTCTTACCACTTCTTTCATCTTAGGATTTAACCGTCGTTGTTGATCAACAACCGGTTTAGCGTCTTTCTCCAATTTTACTTTGTGCTAGCATAGAGTGGGACTAATGGCCTTAAGATCATCAAGAGTATATCCAATAGCAGCACGATGCTTCTTCAGAGTTTTCAATAATTTCTCTTCTTCCTGTTGTGAAAGGTTAGCACTAATAATAACATGATATATCTTCTTTTCATCAAGATAAGCATATTTAAGAGTATTAGGTAATGGTTTAAGCTCAAACACGGGATCACACTTGGGTGGAGGAGGATCCCCTAGAATTTCAACAGGCAAGTTGTGTTTCAAAATAGGTCCCTGTTTAAAGAATACTTCATCTATTTCCCTTCTTTCATTCATAAACATATCATTTTCATTCTCTAGTAAATATTGTTCTAAAGGATCATTAGGAGGCACAACAATAGAAGCAAGACCAATAATTTCATCTTTACTAGGCAATTCTTTATCATGGGGTTGTCTACGAAATTTAGCAAAATTAAAATCATGAGACATATCCCCTAAACCAACAGTAACAATATCCTTTTCGCAGTCTATCTTAGCATTAACAGTATTCAAGAAGGGTCTACCAAATATAATGGGACAAACGTCATCTTGTGGGGAAGCAAGAACAAGGAAATTAGTAGGATATTTAATTTTCCCATACAAGACTTCAACATCTCTAACAATCCCAACCGGTGAAATAGTATCTCTATTGGCAAGCTTAATAGTAACATCGATATCTTCTATCTCAGCAGGTGCAATATCACGCATAATTTCTTTATATAAAGTATAAGGTATTGCACTAACACTAGCACCCATATCACATAAGCCATGATAACAGTGATCTCCTATTTTAACAGAAACAACAGGCATGCCAACAACAGGTCTATGTTTATTTTTAGTATCGGGTCTAGCAATTCTAGCAGCTTCATCACAAAAGTAAATAACATGATGTAACGCCCGGATGATCTTGCTACAGTAATCCCCGCTAATGGTGCCACGTCACCTCGGTTACTGTGGATAAACTCGCGTTACTTCGGAACCTAGTTCGAATTTCAAATTTAAAACGAAAACAAACAATAAAAGTTTTCAGAAACGAAAACTAAATTGTTCGGGGGTTGTCTAAAATAGCAAACCTAATTATGGTGGGGTGCACAAATTTTTGTAAAATGTTTTGGCATTTTAATTAAACTAAAACAGAAAGCAGAAAAAGAAAAATAATAAAAGAAAAGAAAGGAAGAAGAAAAGAGGGAGGGAACCTCCCCTGGCCCATCTGGGCCAGCCCTTCCCCCGGCCCAACCGGCGCCCCCACTTAACCCCTCCCCCCCC
>NC_041383.1:767741772-767758608 GCF_002162155.2 Triticum dicoccoides | reverse complement strand
GCCACCCTCGCCGTGGCTGCGGCCCCTCCGGCCACCGTCGTGGCCTCGGCCGCCCCGACCCCCGTTGGCTTCGGGCGCGGGCACCCGCGCCGCGTCCTTCGGGGTTGCGCCCGAAACGGGCACCGCCCTGCAAACCCACCACGCCCGCATGCCCGTTTGGCCCTCTGGGCCGATGACATGGGGGCCCCACCCCACAGAACGGTTTAAAAATAAAAGGAAAATGAAAAATTAAATAAAACTAATTAACTAATTAACTAATTAATTAATTAATTAATCAATTAATTAATCTAATTAATTCTGATTAATTAGCACTAATCACTAATTAACCTAATTAAGTAATGTTAATTAACTCTGATTAGGTTAATTAGATATTAGAGAATGACATGCGGGACCCACATGTCAGGGTTGACTCAGTCAACCCCTGTTGACTGCTGACGTCAGCATGACATCATGCTGACGTCATAAATACATTTTTTTCGAATTAATTAAATAACTAATTAAATTCCAAAATTATTAAAATCTTTTAAAAATCATATCTTTTAATCCGTAACTCGGATTAAAATATTTTCAACATGAAAGTTGCTCAGAACGACGTGGCGAACCCGGATACGCAGTCCGTTCGTCCACCACACCCCCCTAACCTATCGAACCCGCAACTTTCCCCCTCCGGCTCCTCTGCCCGAAAACACGAAACACCGGGAATACTTTCCCGGATGATTCCCCCTTGACCAGTACCACCTTATACCACGTTAGGGCACGCCTAGCATCGCTTCTTGACATGTCATGCATCGATATGCATCTGTTTACTTGGTATTCATTGTTTCTTCCCCCTCTTCTCTCCGGTAGACTACGAGGCCGACGCTGCTGCTGCCCAGTTCGACTACGGAGTTGACGACCCCTCTCTCTTGCCAGAGCAACCAGGCAAGCCCCCCCCTTGATCACCAGATATCGCCTATTCTTATCTATACTGCTTGCATTAGAGTAGTGTAGCATGTTACTGCTTTCCGTTGATCCTATTCTGATGCATAGCCTGACATTGTTGCTACACCTGTTGATACCTTACCTGCAATCCTAAATGCTTAGTATAGGATGCTAGTTTATCATCATTGGCCCTACATTCTTGTCAGTCTGCCTTGCTATACTATCGGGCCGTGATCACCTGGGAGGTGATCACGGGTATATACTACACATACTACATACTACACAGATGGCGACTAAAGTCGGGTCAGCTCGAAGAGTACCCGCGAGTGATTCACGGATTGGGGGGCTGAAAGGACCTTTGTCCCGACGGCCCTCTGTGTGGATCTTTGTGGCGGAGCGGCAGGGCAGGTTGAGACCGCCTAGGAGAGAGGTGGGCCTGGCCCTGTTCGGCGTTCGCGGACACTTAACACTCTTAACGAGATCTTGGTATTTGATCTGAGTCTGGCTACGAGCCTATACGCACTAACCATCTACGTGGGAGTAGTTATGGGTATCCCGACGTCGTGGTATCAGCCGAAGCACTTCAGACGTCAGCGACGGAGCGGCGCGCGCCGAATTGGACTGGAACGCCACTAGGCTAGGTCTGCTTTCGGCCGCGTACGCAACGTGCAGGTGTGCTATGGGCGATGGGCCCAGACCCCTGTGCACTTAGGTTTAGACCGGCGTGCTGGCCTCTCTGTTTTGCCTAGGTTGGGCTGCGACGTGTTGATCTTCCGAGGCCGGGCATGACCCAGGAAAGTGTGTCCGGCCAAATGGGATCGAGCGTGTTGGGCTATGTGGTGCACCCCTGCAGGGAAGTTAATCTATTCGAATAGCCGTGATCTTCGGTAACAGGACGACTTGGAGTTGTACCTTGACCTTATGACAACTAGAACCGGATACTTAATAAAACACACCCTTCCAAGTGCCAGATACAACCGGTGGTCGCTCTACCTCAGGGAAATGAGGAGGGGATCGCCGAGTAGGATTATGCTATGAGATGCTATTTGGAGATGCTACTTGGAGGACTTCGACCTACCCTCTTATGCCTGTTGCAAGACGAAGGTGACCAGAAGCGTAGTCTTCGACAGGATTAGCTATCCCCCTCTTATTCTGGCATTCTGCAGTTCAGTCCACTGATATGGCCTCCTTACACATATACCCATGCATATGTAGTGTAGTTCCTTGCTTGCGAGTACTTTGGATGAGTACTCACGGTTGCTTTCTCCCCCCTTTTCCCCCTTTTCCTTCCTTTCTGGTTGTCGCAACCAGACGCTGGAGCCCTGGAGCCAGACGCCACCGTCGACGACGACCCCTACTACACCGGAGGTGCCTACTACTACGTGCTGCCCGCTGACGACGACCTGGAGTAGTTTAGGAGGATCCCAGGCAGGAGGCCTGCGCCTCTTTCGATCTGTATCCCAGTTTGTGCTAGCCTTCTTAAGGCAATCTTGTTTAACTTATGTCTGTACTCAGATATTGTTGCTTCCGCTGACTCGTCTATGATCGAGCACTTGTATTCGAGCCCTCGAGGCCCCTGGCTTGTATTATGATGCTTGTAGGACTTATTTTATTTGTAGAGTTGTGTTGTGATATCTTCCCGTGAGTCCCTGATCTTGATCGTACACATTTGCGTGCATGATTAGTGTACGATTGGATCGGGGGCGCCACAAGTTGGTATCAGAGCCGACTGCCTGTAGGATTCCCCCTTCCACACTCCTTGGCCGAAGTCGAGTCTAGACGTTACAAAAACTTTTACTAACTTGGCTGTGAGCCTTACGGGCCCACGTCGCCATCGGGTGGTACTAGGAGCTATTACTCCTCAACCTTTACTCTGGGACTCTGAACTCTTTTCTACTCGGGTTAAACGAAATTACTAACTCTGACTTTAGGATCCCGTTACCACGTTCACCCCAAAGTTGGATAAGCCATAGTTATTTTGCAGGATAGCATTTTGAATAGTGCCCGTGTTGTCATTTGACTCCATTGAAACATCTTTGTTTTCAGATGGAACCCGCGAGGCAGGTCGTGCGCCACACTGCGGCCATTGGTGCCTTAGGATCACCTGCTGTGCTAGCTGATATGATGACCTATCTGGGTTATCGCTGGCACCCTGAGTACACCGTCTACGAGGAGTACCAGGACTTTAACCAGGAGCAGTACCGTGCCATCGTCCACCTCTACTCTCGGGAGTATGAGTCCACTACCGTGCTGCACACCGCTCATGGTGTTGGAGTGACCATTGAGATGGCAGTCCACGATGTGGCTCATGCTGCTCTGACACGTCTTCGTGGAGAGTATCAGGCATTGGACACTTCCCCTTTCAGGCACATTCCTATCGCATCTGACGTTGGTGCGGAGGGATACTACACTGCCGCCTACTCCACCGTCACCCGAGAGCCTTTCCACCATCAGCGCCTGGTTCTGCATGCTGATGGGCTGGACCGAGCTAACAGAGCTCTTCGCCACGAGTTGTACACCACTCGTCAGCACCTTTACAGGGCTCTGACGCGGTTGCACCTCTTTGTCCGGTCTAGACAGCTGCCGCGTTCTGCGATCTACCCAGCCAGGACCGTGATGCCCCACGGTGTCGGATGGCCAGAGGTGGGAGGCTACTCTCCCGCACTTGGTCCTCTTCTGCCACCTGAGCGTCGGGTTCTACACCAGAGTATCCGCGGCCCCCAGGCCACTGACGTGGAGGACTATCCGTTGCCTCACTACCAGCTGTCAGGTTACAGCTACCTTCACAGTACCTCCTGGGACTGATGTAGTCTTGCTCATTAGTTTTAGATGCACTCGCGAGCCTGCGTGCCGCCTATGATGACTTAGTCTATGTACGGAACTCTGTGTACTGAACTCTATGTCCGACCCCTTTTGTAAGTTATGCCGACTATCTATGTGGTATCTGTCGTGCTCCTTTCATTATGCATGTTTCATCATGAATGACTCTTGACTATGCAAATTCTCAATACTGAACTACCCCTGTTATATATTAGCAGGATGGTTAGACCAGCTGGTAGTGGTCGTGGTGGCAACTTCCCACCACCGCCAGAGTACATGGCTGGTATGATCCAACAGCTTGAGATGAATCGCCAGTTCATGGAAAACATGATGGCTCAGTTCCCTCGCCCCAATATGAACCAGCATCCAAACACAACAACTCTGCAGGATTTCATACGCCTCAACCCAAGTGTGTACCGCAGCTCAACCCAGCCGCTGGATGCTGATGACTGGCTCCGTGACATCACCTATGAAATGGAGTCTGCTGATGTGGCCCCTGCCAGCTATGTCACCTTTGCTTCCTTCTTCCTGAAGGGACCCGCAGCTCAATGGTGGGACAGCCATAGGCATACTCTGCCAGTTGGGACAATCATCTCCTGGCCAGACTTTCAGGCTGCCTTCCGTGCCCGCTTCATTCCTCAGGGAATCATGGACAGGAAGAAGCGTGAGTTTCGCAACCTCACCCAAGGCAACAAGACTGTTGAAGCTTATCAGCGGGAGTTTCTGGACTTATCCCGCTATGCTGAAGAAGACATTGCAACTGATGCTCGCAGACAGGAGAAGTTCCGTGAAGGCCTTCAAGCTGACATCAAGCTCACACTTCTAGTGCATGACTTTGCCGATTTCGCCACCTTGGTGAACAAGGCCATCAATGTCGAGACTGGTCTGCAAGAACACCAGAGCTCTCAAAGGCGCAACCGTGACACGGGCTCATCTTCGGGCCCGCCCTCGCAGAAGCGTAAGATATGGATCCCGAACAGCATGTACCGTCCAGCTGCACCTGCCCCAAGGCCGTCTTTTGCTGCACCTCGTCTGCCGACTGCTCCAACTAGGCAGCCGAGGCTTCCAGCTCCACCACCCCAAGCTCCTGTTCCTACCCCCGAGAATGGGTTGTGCTTCAGGTGCGGACAACCAGGGCACCGTGCTAGGGAATGCAACCAGAGACAGAATCAACTGGCCCTTCCAGCAACTGGCCGTGGGAACAACCAGGCCCGCAACAACATTGCCAAGTCTTATGGCCGTGTTCATGCCAACCACATTGATCTGAATGAAGCTCAAGACCGGCCTGCTACTGTGATGGGTACACTCCTCGTAAATTCAGTACCAGCATCCGTTTTATTTGATACAGGTGCATCGCATTCATTCATGTCAGAAGATTTTGCATACAAGCACGATGTTAAATTTGAGCAGATGAACACTTCGGTAGTGGTAAAAACCCCCGCGGGACAATGTCAGACCTCCATGGTTGGCATTGACGTCCCCGTGGAAATCGAAGGGTTGGAGTTTCGTGCCTCGCCCATTATACTGAAGTCGTCTAACATTGACCTCATTCTGGGAATGGATTGGTTAAAGGCGCATACTGCTTCTATCGTTTGCGCCACTAAGACCGTCCATCTGCTACACCCTTCTGATGAAATAATTAGCTACGATGCTCATCTGGTTCGGAATGCCGAGGCCAGACTTTATGCCTTAAACGCATTGAACGCTGCACCACTTAAGGGCATTGAAAACATTCCCGTCGTGCGTGAATTCCTAGACGTCTTTCCTGAAGAACTCCCAGGGATTCCCCCTGCTAGAGCTGTCGAATTCGTCATCGACTTGAAACCAGGCACCACTCCTATAGCCAAGCGACCCTACAAGATGCCGCCGCATGAACTCCTTGAGCTTAAGGAGGAAATCGATAATTCTCTTCGAAGTGGTTTCATTCGCCCAAGTTGCTCTCCTTGGGGAGCACCTTCTCTCTTTGTCAAGAAGAAAGATGGGACAAACCGGTTGGTCCAAGACTACCGTCCTATAAACCAAGCTACCATTCAGAATAAGTATCCTCTTCCTCGGATCAATGATCTGTATGATCAATTGGCTGGATCATCAGTGTTCTCTAAACTCGACTTGAGGTTGGGTTACCATCAGATCCGTGTTCGTGAGGAAGATATCCCCAAGACCGCCTTTGTGACTCGTTATGGTTCATACGAGTACACCATCATGTCTTTCGGCTTAACCAATGCTCCAGCCACCTTCTCTCGCCTGATGAACTATATATTCATGGATTACCTCGACAAGTTCGTCGTGGTTTATCTGGATGATATTCTGGTATTTTCCAAGAACGAAGAGGAACATGCTGAACATCTTCGCCTCGTGCTGGAAAAGCTACGAGAGCATCAACTTTATGCCAAGTTCTCCAAATGTGAATTCTGGCTTCCCGAAGTAACCTATCTCGGGCATGTCATCTCTAAGGATGGTATTGCCGTCAACCCTGAACGAGTTCAGGCTATTCTCGATTGGACTCCTCCGAAGAACGTTAAGCAAGTCAGAAGTTTTCTCGGTCTCGCCAGCTACTGCCGTCGATTCGTCGAGAACTTCTCCAAGATTGCCAGGCCTCTGACTAACCTATTGCATAAGGGCGTCAAGTTCCAGTGGACAGACAAATGTCAGGAGAGCTTCCAGGCACTCAAAGACAAGTTAACTTCTGCCCCAGTACTAGCCCCTCCTGATACTAAGAAGGACTTCGTCATTTACTGCGACGCTTCCCGTCAAGGACTAGGCTGTGTCCTAATGCAAGAGCGCAAAGTGGTTGCTTATGCCTCTCGGCAATTGCGCCCTCACGAAGAGAACTACCCAGTTCACGACCTCGAGCTTGCTGCTGTTATCCATTCACTGAAACAGTGGCGACATTACCTTCTCGGTAATCGTTGCGATATCTTCACCGACCATCAAAGTCTGAAGTATCTGTTTACTCAGCCAGACCTGAACCTCCGTCAGCAGAGATGGATGGAGACTGTTGCAGACTTTGATTTGGGTATTTCCTATACACCAGGCAAGGCTAATGTAATGGCTGATGCCTTGAGCCGCAAGTCTTACTGCAACCACCTCCAGGTTCACAAAGTTCAGCCTTCACTTGTTGAAGAATTCAGAAAGCTAAACCTCCATATTGTTCCTCCGGGTGCACTCGCTCCCCCTCCCCCGGAGTTCCGCAAGATGAATCTCCGTGTTGTTTCCCAGGGTTCCCTCTATACCCTGGCTGTTGAACCCGATCTCGTGGGCACCATAAAGACAATGCAGGGATTTGACTCTGAAGTCTACAAGATTAAGCAAGACCTCAAAGAAGGAGGTTCCTCATCCTTCACTATTGCTGATGATGGCGCCTTGTACTTCAAAGGCCGCCTAGTGGTGCCGTGTAAGAAGGAAAACCTGAATATGACCCAGGAGGTTATGAAAGAAGCTCATGATACGCCTCTTTGTATCCATCCTGGTAGTACGAAGATGTATCAAGACATCCGCCAGAGATTCTGGTGGTCTAACATGAAGCAAGACATTGCTCGTTATGTTGCTGAATGTGACGTTTGCCGTCGTATCAAAGCAGAACATCAAAGGCCTGCTGGAACTCTGCAACCTATCTCTATTCCTGAATGGAAATGGGACCATGTTGAAATGGACTTCGTCACTGGATTCCCCAAATCGCAGAAAGGCAATGATGCTATTCTTGTCGTCATTGACCGACTTTCTAAAGTTGCACATTTTCTGGCTGTCAAGGAAACGATCACTGCTAGTCAGCTGGCAAACCTCTACATGGCCAGAATTGTCTCGCTTCACGGTATTCCATTGGTTATCAGTTCAGACCGTGGCAGTTTATTCACTTCAAGATTCTGGGCAAGTTTCCAAGAAGCTATGGGCACTCATCTGTCTTTCAGCACTGCTTTTCATCCTCAGTCACAAGGGCAAGTTGAACGCGTCAACCAAGTTCTCGAAGACATGCTTCGAGCTTGTGTTATTTCCTTCGGCAAGAAATGGGAGGAATCTCTTCCGTATGCTGAGTTCTCTTATAATAATAGCTATCAGGCTAGTCTGAAGATGGCCCCCTTCGAAGTGTTATATGGACGAAAGTGCCGAACCCCTCTAAACTGGTCAGAAACTGGGGAACGTCCACTCTTTGGTCCGGATATTATCCAACATGCCGAAGAGCAAGTCCGCATTATTCGCGAGAATCTCAAGACTGCTCAGTCACGCCAGAAGAGTAATTATGACCGTCATCATAAAGACATGGTCTATCAACCTGGTGAAAAGGCCTATCTTCGCGTTACACCAATGAAGGGTGCTCACCGCTTCGGGATCAAGGGCAAGCTAGCTCCTCGCTATATCGGCCCATTCACTATTCTGGAAAGGCGTGGAAAAGTGGCATATCAACTGGAGCTTCCGTCGAACCTTTCTCAGGTTCACGAGGTGTTCCATGTGTCACAACTCCGCCGTTGCTTCAAGGACCCAATCCGAGCTGTGGATCATGAAGTGCTCGAATTGCA
Organism: Triticum dicoccoides; assembly: GCF_002162155.2. NCBI lineage: Eukaryota > Viridiplantae > Streptophyta > Magnoliopsida > Poales > Poaceae > Triticum > Triticum dicoccoides. Next base: position 767,750,353 of record NC_041383.1, on the reverse strand, counting down.
ACAGGACCTCTCCTATAAAGAGCATCCGGTCCGCATTCTCGACCAAGCTGAACGCCGCACATGCCAGAAGGCGATCAAGTTCCTCAAGGTCCAGTGGTCGAATCACTCTGAAGACGAAGCCACCTGGGAACGCGAGGATCGCCTGCGTGATGAATACCCCGCACTGTTTCCTTCTACCTCCTAAAATCTCGGGACGAGATTTCTTGTAGTGGAGGAGATTTGTAACGCCCGGATAATCTTGCTACAGTAATCCCATGCTAATCATGGCACGTCATCCCGATTACTGTTGCTATCCTCGCAATAATTCGAAACCGTTCAAATTCAAAATTCAAATTGATGAAAACAATAAAAGTTTTAAAAATTTAAAATAAAATTGTTCGGTGGTTGGCGAATATTACAAAGGTAATTATGGTGCAACAGGCATAATTTTATAAAATGGCTAAATGGATTAAATGATTTAAACATAAAAGAAAATAAATAAAAAGATAAATAAATAAATAAATAATAAAATAAATAAAAACAATAAATATAAATAATTAAATTAAAATGATTTAATAAAATTATTAATTAATAAATTAATTAATTAAGTTAATTAATCTGGTTTAATTAAATTAATTAACTAGTTAAGTTTAATTAAACTGTAATTAGATTAACCTAAACCCTAATTAACCTAAATAGAGAATGACAGGTGAGTCCCACTGGACCCACATGTCAGGGTTGACTCAGTCAACCCCTGTTGACTGCTGACGTCAGCATGACATCATGCTGACGTCATAAATACCTTTTTTTCGAATTAATTAATTAAATAATTAAATTCCAAAATTATTAAAATCTTTTAAAAATCATATCTTTTAATCCGTAACTCGGATTAAAATATTTTCAACATGAAAGTTGCTCAGAACGACGAGACGATTCCGGATATGCAGTCCGTTCGTCCACCACACCCCCCTAACCTATCGAACCCGCAACTTTCCCCCTCCGGCTCCTCTGCCCGAAAACACGAAACACCGGGAATACTTTCCCGGATGATTCCCCCTTGACCAGTACCACCTTATACCACGTTAGGGCACGCCTAGCATCGCTTCTTGACATGTCATGCATCGATATGCATCTGTTTACTTGGTATTCATTGTTTCTTCCCCCTCTTCTCTCCGGTAGACTACGAGACCGACGCTGCTGCTGCCCAGTTCGACTACGGAGTTGACGACCCCTCTCTCTTGCCAGAGCAACCAGGCAAGCCCCCCCTTGATCACCAGATATCGCCTATTCTTCTCTATACTGCTTGCATTAGAGTAGTGTAGCATGTTACTGCTTTCTGTTGATCCTATTCTGATGCATAGCCTGACATTGTTGCTACACCTGTTGATACCTTACCTGCAATCCTAAATGCTTAGTATAGGATGCTAGTTTATCATCATTGGCCCTACATTCTTGTCAGTCTGCCTTGCTATACTATTGGGCCGTGATCACTCGGGAGGTGATCACGGGTATATATCATACATACATACATACTATACAGATGGGGACTAAAGTCGGGTCAGCTCGAAGAGTACCCGCGAGTGATTCACGGATTGGGGGCTGAAAGGACCTTTGTCCCGACGGCCCTCTGTGTGGATCTTTGTGGCGGAGCGACAGGGCAGGTTGAGACCGCCTAGGAGAGAGGTGGGCCTGGCCCTGTTCGGCGTTCGCGGACACTTAACACGCTTAACGAGATCTTGGTATTTGATCTGAGTTGGCTATGAGCCTATACGCACTAACCATCTACGTGGGAGTAGTTATGGGTATCCCGACGTCGTGGTATCAGCCGAAGCACTTCAGACGTCAGCGACGGAGCGGCGCGCGCCGAATTGGACTGGAACGCCACTAGGCTAGGTCTGCTTTCGGCCGCCCACGCAACGTGCAGGTGTGCTCAGGGCGATGGGCCCAGACCCCTGCGCGCTTAGGTTTAGACCGGCGTGCTGGCCTCTCTGTTTTGCCTAGGTGGGGCTGCGACGTGTTGATCTTCCGAGGCCGGGCATGACCCAGGAAAGTGTGTCCGGCCAAATGGGATCGAGCGTGTTGGGTTATGTGGTGCACCCCTGCAGGGAAGTTAATCTATTCGAATAGCCGTGATCTTCGGTAACAGGACGACTTGGAGTTGTACCTTGACCTTATGACAACTAGAACCGGATACTTAATAAAACACACCCTTCCAAGTTCCACAGATAACCCGGTGATCGCTTTTCCGCAGGGCGACGAGGAGAGGATCGCCGGGTAGGATTATGCTATGCGATGCGACTGGAGATGCGCTTGGAGATGCTACCTGGATATGCTACTTGGAGATGCTACTTGGAGGACTTCAATCTACACTCTTCTACATGCTGCAAGACGGAGGCTGCCAGAAGCGTAGTCTTCGACAGGATTAGCTATCCCCCTTTTATTCTGGCATTCTGCAGTTCAGTCCACTGATATGGCCTCCTTACACATATACCCATGCATATGTAGTGTAGTTCCTTGCTTGCGAGTACTTTGGATGAGTACTCACGGTTGCTTTCTCCCCCCTTTTTCCCCTTTCCTTTCTTCCTGGTTGTCGCAACCAGATGCTGGAGTCCAGGAGCCAGACGCTACCGTCGACGACGACCCCTACTACACCGGAGGTGCCTACTACTACGTGCTGCCCGCTGACGACGACCTGGAGTAGTTTAGGAGGATCCCAGGCAGGAGGCCTGCGCCTCTTTCGATCTGTATCCCAGTTTGTGCTAGCCTTCTTAAGGCAACTTGTTTAACTTATGTCTGTACTCAGATATTGTTGCTTCCGCTGACTCGTCTATGATCGAGCACTTGTATTCGAGCCCTCGAGGCCCCTGGCTTGTATTATGATGCTTGTATGACTTATTTTATTTGTAGAGTTGTGTTGTGATATCTTCCCGTGAGTCCCTGATCTTGATCGTACACATTTGCGTGCCGACTCCGTCGCCCGAAGCCGTCCCGGACGCCGCCGGACTTCCCCGTCTACACGCGTCGTCCCCGTCAACCTCCCTGAGCCCCGCTGCCTTGACCCTACGGATCCACGGTGAGGCCCCCGGCCTCTCTTCCTCTTGCTCCTCGCACCGTCCCGTAGTCGTGCACGTGCCGCCCGGTGCTCGTGCTCGCTGTGAGCACGCGCGCACCCGCGCGCCCCGTCGCGCCCGTTGTCGCTCGTGCCACCTGCGGTTGTTGCCGCCCACGCCGCCGTCCCGCTCCGCCTGCAGCCCCCGTGCACTACTCCTGCCTTCCCCGCTGACGACCGCCGGGCCCGCACCTCGCCGAGACCACGTGCGTGGCGTCCCGGTACCTCGCCGCCCCTGGCTGCCTCCTTGTCGCCGGCGGCAGCGCCACTGGCCGCGCCCGAGGCCATCGCTTGGGCTTGCCCCGGTGGGCGCTCGTGGCCGTGCCCGTGAGCCCGCGCGCCCACACGCCCATAACCACTAAGGCCCCTATGGGCCTATGACAAACGGGGCCCTCGCCCCAGAACATTAAAAAAAATAAAATAAAAAAAATATATAAATAAATAAATAATAAATAATAAAATAAATAAAAACAATAAATATAATTAATAAAATTAAAATGATTTAATAATATTATTAATTAATTAATTAATTAAGTTAAGTTAATTAATCCGGTTTAATTAAATTAATTAACTAGTTAAGTTTAATTAAACTGTAATTAGATTAACCTAAACCCTAAATTAATTTAATTAGAGAATGACAGGTGGGTCCCACTGGACCCACATGTCAGGGTTGACTCAGTCAACCCCTGTTGACTGCTGACGTCAGCATGACATCATGCTGACGTCATAAATACATTTTTTCGAATTAATTAAATAAATAATTAAATTCCAAAATTGTTAAAATCTTTTAAAAATCATATCTTTTAATCCGTAACTCGGATTAAAATATTTTCAACGTGAAAGTTGCTCAGAACGACGAGACGATTCCGGATACGCAGTCCGTTCGTCCACCACACCCCCCTAACCTATCGAACCCGCAACTTTCCCCCTCCGGCTCCTCTGCCCGAAAACACGAAACACCGGGAATACTTTCCCGGATGATTCCCCCTTGACCAGTACCACCTTATACCACGTTAGGGCACGCCTAGCATCGCTTCTTGACATGTCATGCATCGATATGCATCTGTTTACTTGGTATTCATTGTTTCTTCCCCCTCTTCTCTCCGGTAGACTACGAGGCCGACGCTGCTGCTGCCCAGTTCGACTACGGAGTTGACGACCCCTCTCTCTTGCCAGAGCAACCAGGCAAGCCCCCCCCTTGATCACCAGATATCGCCTATTCTTATCTATACTGCTTGCATTAGAGTAGTGTAGCATGTTACTGCTTTCCGTTGATCCTATTCTGATGCATAGCCTGACATTGTTGCTACACCTGTTGATACCTTACCTGCAATCCTAAATGCTTAGTATAGGATGCTAGTTTATCATCATTGGCCCTACATTCTTGTCAGTCTGCCTTGCTATACTATCGGGCCGTGATCACCTGGGAGGTGATCACGGGTATATACTACACAGACTACATACTACACAGATGGCGACTAAAGTCGGGTCAGCTCGAAGAGTACCCGCGAGTGATTCACGGATTGGGGGGCTGAAAGGACCTTTGTCCCGACGGCCCTCTGTGTGGATCTTTGTGGCGGAGCGGCAGGGCAGGTTGAGACCGCCTAGGAGAGAGGTGGGCCTGGCCCTGTTCGGCGTTCGCGGACACTTAACACGCTTAACGAGATCTTGGTATTTGATCTGAGTCTGGCTACGAGCCTATACGCACTAACCATCTACGTGGGAGTAGTTATGGGTATCCCGACGTCGTGGTATCAGCCGAAGCACTTCAGACGTCAGCGACGGAGCGGCGCGCGCCGAATTGGACTGGAACGCCACTAGGCTAGGTCTGCTTTCGGCCGCGTACGCAACGTGCAGGTGTGCTATGGGCGATGGGCCCAGACCCCTGTGCACTTAGGTTTAGACCGGCGTGCTGGCCTCTCTGTTTTGCCTAGGTGGGGCTGCGACGTGTTGATCTTCCGAGGCCGGGCATGACCCAGGAAAGTGTGTCCGGCCAAATGGGATCGAGCGTGTTGGGCTATGTGGTGCACCCCTGCAGGGAAGTTAATCTATTCGAATAGCCGTGATCTTCGGTAACAGGACGACTTGGAGTTGTACCTTGACCTTATGACAACTAGAACCGGATACTTAATAAAACACACCCTTCCAAGTGCCAGATACAACCGGTGGTCGCTCTACCTCAGGGAAATGAGGAGGGGATCGCCGAGTAGGATTATGCTATGAGATGCTATTTGGAGATGCTACTTGGAGGACTTCGACCTACCCTCTTATGCCTGTTGCAAGACGAAGGTGACCAGAAGCATAGTCTTCGACAGGATTAGCTATCCCCCTCTTATTCTGGCATTCTGCAGTTCAGTCCACTGATATGGCCTCCTTACACATATACCCATGCATATGTAGTGTAGTTCCTTGCTTGCGAGTACTTTGGATGAGTACTCACGGTTGCTTTCTCCCCCCTTTTCCCCCTTTTCCTTCCTTTCTGGTTGTCGCAACCAGACGCTGGAGCCCTGGAGCCAGACGCCACCGTCGACGACGACCCCTACTACACCGGAGGTGCCTACTACTACGTGCTGCCCGCTGACGACGACCTGGAGTAGTTTAGGAGGATCCCAGGCAGGAGGCCTGCGCCTCTTTCGATCTGTATCCCAGTTTGTGCTAGCCTTCTTAAGGCAATCTTGTTTAACTTATGTCTGTACTCAGATATTGTTGCTTCCGCTGACTCGTCTATGATCGAGCACTTGTATTCGAGCCCTCGAGGCCCCTGGCTTGTATTATGATGCTTGTAGGACTTATTTTATTTGTAGAGTTGTGTTGTGATATCTTCCCGTGAGTCCCTGATCTTGATCGTACACATTTGCGTGCATGATTAGTGTACGATTGGATCGGGGGCGCCACACATGACCATCAATATTATCGACCAAGAGATCCTTAACCATAGCAATACTAGGTTCAACTTTAATTTGCTTAGAGGGTGTAGGTGTTCTAGCATTACTCTTACGAACCATAGTTGAAGCTTTAACATGATCCTTTATTCTAACAGGGAAACGTGGTTTCTCAATATAAGCGGTAGGAACAATAGGATCAACATTATAAGTGATAGTATTTTCTTCAACTTTAATAGGTTCAACTACTTTTACTTCAATGGGAGGATGATATTTAAACCACTTCTCCTAAGGGAGATCAATATGAGTAGCAAATGATTCACAGAAAGAAGCTACAATCTCAGAGTCAAGTCCATATTTAGTGCTAAATTCACAAAAAGCACCGGTATCCATAAAATATTTAACACAATCAAACTTAGGAGTTATCCCTGACTCCTTACCTTTGTCGAGTTCCAAATCTTCAGAGTTGCGTTTAATTCTTTCCAATAAATCCCATCTGAATTCAATAGTCTTCATCATAAAAGAACCAATACAAGAAGTATCGAGCATGGAGGGATTATTGAGAGAAAGCCGAGCATAATTTTTTTGAATAATAATTTCTCTTGAAAGCTCATGATTGGGGCATGAATATAACATTGAGTTAAGCCTCCCCGAAGCTTGAGTGATACTTTCTCCTTCGCGAGGCCAAAAATTATATATATAATTACGATCACGATGAACCAGATGCATAGGATAAAACTTCTGATGAAATTCCAATTTCAGTCGGTTGTAGTTCCATGATCCAATTGTAGGAGATATGCCCTAGAGGCAATAATAAATAATATTATTTATCTCCGAGTTCATAATTATGTTTATGTTCCATGCTATAACTACAATGATTCTCGAGTTTGCAATATCCACGAGGCTCGGAGGAAGTATTCCTAGTCTGGCCTCTAAGACTAGCTCAAGTGTTGCATGATGGTTATGTTTTCCTGATCTTTGGCATGTCTATGCCAGCAACTTTGAGGGCACAATGTTAAGAGAACATTTGTGTTGAATCGACCCGGATTAATGTTATGCTATGAGATTCATTCGTCACAAGTTAATGGTACATAACACAAAGATGGTTAACGTTTGCATGATTCCTTAGACCATGAGAGTATTGAGTTTCTTCATGCTTGCTTCATGAACTTTGGGGTTTATTAAACGTCATCCGTAAATGGGTGGCTATTACGGCGGCTTACGGGTTCATGGAAAAGTATGTCAAGTAACTTAATAGCTCAAGATTGGGATTTGCTTCTCCGACAATGGAGAGATATCTCTTGGCCCTCTCGGTGTTACGGTATCCATCATCGTCTTGCTAGACACTTTGTGATTTGATCACGGGGATGCCGGAACACGATAACAAGAAAATAGAACAATACTAGAAACGAGGTAACTAGCATAGTGGACAAGTTGTTGATCCACGGGAATGCCAACATGTCTCACCTCGGGTATTTGTAACATATCACGAAGCAACAGGAATAGCACACGGCAACTGGAGGTTCACTCGAATATTCATTCGTGTGGCTATAGGGGTCAATATGGGTGTCCACGGCTCCGATGTTGATCATTGATCGGAAAGGGTTCCAGTCATGTCTATACTTCACTGAACCTATAGGGTCACATGCTTAAGGGTCATCTATCTGCTGAATACTAGACAAGGAGTCTGAGAGAAAATCACCGAAAAAGTTTCGGACACCGGAAAAGTTTCGGACAGCGGAAAAGGTTCCACAGAGAGAGGTCATCGGATCAGTTTCGGTGAAACTGAAAAGTTGTTTCAGGGGATACCATTAAGTCAAATTGGTTTCGGTACGTGCCTGATAATTGTTGGAGGGTGCTAGAATCATTCTGGAAGCTTTCTGGAATTTTCCGGGATAATAACCGGATATGCTCCGGAGCTGCCGGAACCACTCCAGATGCTTTTCACAGATGAAAATCAGTAAACCGGAATTGTTTCGGAACGCGTCGAAAATCATTTTGGTGGGTACTGGAAATTTCCTAAGCCCACATAAATATTTTCAGTTCGAACGGACGCTGAAAAATGTCGTCATGAATAGTGAAAGTGCTTTTTGGGATATTTATGGAAAGCCACCTTTTGGGGCTTTTCCCAAAAGGCTTCTAGAAGGACTTGGGGATGAAGGAACACCCTTTGGGGCTCCCCATGAAGGTGGGACGTTGGAGGGTGCAACTCCTCCATGGGGCTCCACTTGTCTTCCCTTTATGCCTTTTATAGCCTTTGCGTGTGACATAAAGTGGGGGCACTTTTGGTATTTCAGAATACCCATCCTACCCCTTGGTTTCCCTATAAATAGGAGGTGAGGGGGCTGCCCAAACCTCATCCCTTGCTCTCATACACATGCCATGAATTATCTGGCTTCTTCTCTCCCTCCCACGAAAAGAGTTTCGTAGAGCCGAAAGGCTGTCTGGGTTCCGGCAGGAACTAGTTCTGGACGGCGAAGCCCTGCCGGATAGATGACACCGTATGTGTACAACTCTGTAGATAGATCATAGTTTCGGTCTTAGTTCGTGAGTGCCTCCTGAAGGGCTGTCCGTGTGACCGTCCGAGTTTCAAAGGTCCTCCCGAAGGGCT
>NC_041383.1:767694831-767741504 GCF_002162155.2 Triticum dicoccoides | reverse complement strand
GGAGGGCTGTCTGAGGAGCAGATGAGGGTATACATCCTCGCGGTTGGGAGGTTGTAAATCCTAGCTGCGGGGATCTGCACCGCGATCGTCATCGACTCTACTTCCCGCTGCGCTACGAGTCGGTAACGAAAAAGATCAAACCTTGTATGCAGTCTCCATAGTGGTCCTGGGCTGGTGCGTAGGTAAATTTTTGTTTTTTGCTGCGTTACCCTACAGTGGCATCATGAGCCGTGCTATGCGTAGATGCAGGTTACGATCTAGAATACATGGAGATGTATGGCTATTGCATAATATAATTTTGGAGTAGATGAGATCTATTGCTGTAAATTATTTATGAGGGTGACAGATGGAATCTGTTACCCGACGTTCTTGTTGCCTCCCTAGAATTTGCGTTTGCTTAATCTCGAGACAGCATGGTGGAATTTGACAAAGTTCTGGCAATCCGTAATCCTGATTGATCATGGAAGTGCTATCAGTTCTTTGGGTTCTGCCGTAGTCAAAAGAAAGATGAAATTTGCAGATGAAAGGGCATTCGCAGTTTCATCTTTTGACTACGGCAGATGAAATTCATAGATGAAAGGGCATTCGCGTCAGTGTTCTCTAATAGCAGGTGGTGGCAATCTTCACGAAGGTGAACACCGATGCGAATGCCGAAGACGAAGAAATGAAAGACTTCTCCGTCAGAAAGGGCTATACCATATCATGCTATTATGAATTGCCTGAGATGTTTATCCCTTATGATGCACCCTTCTTGATTGCGCGGTAGTCGCTTTTTATTAGGGTGATCTCTCACTAAAATATTAAGTAGTTAGTGTTCTCCCAAGTGTAGCACCGTCACGGCACTTATCTTCTCGGGGTGCGCCATGGATGCATGGGTACGAACGATTAGAGAAGTGTGAGGCGGATGAGGTCAGACCTCGTAGCAAGATCACTTGGTTGTCTTGACATTCATGGCAGGATCGTCCTAAGCTCGGAACACACGCATCAAAAGATGAGCAAGAGTCACATAGAGATGTGATCGACAAGTTGGCCTACCGATTAAAATTCCCGTCATGAGATGATGATTATATGGCGATGAATTAAAGTATGGATCTTGTATCACTCAAAATTAATTATGAGAGATATTGATTTGAATTAACATGTTTAATTCTCAGTGCAATTAATTATGAACACCATCTAATTGTTTCTTGCAAAATAGTTGTAGAATAATGGCTCATGTTCCCACCTTCCCTGTTAAAATTGAATAGCTGTTAAACATCTGGTTAAAACTTTACGATTGGTAACGTAATGTGTGGCTTGTCCTCAAAAGTGCCGAGAAGTACTTTGTCCTATCACATGCTTTTCGTATCCTCCCGCTAATGCTATGGATCATGTGACTCTTGTCCTTCGATTCAAAAGCTAGAATTCTGTTACGGTCAAGTGGAATATGTTAGCTTCCATGAAACCCAAACTTCGAAAGTTGGGATAGTTATATGATATTCATGGAACTGAAAATTATTTTCAGATACAAACAAAGTAATGTTTGTTTGCAAGTATTAGTAAAAGTGTTTACTATGCATTTGACTGTTGTGAAAGGGATCCAGAAGAACGCCTGTCATATAATGAAAGGTGAATAAAACAACAACTTAAAGAGAAAGAAAGTGTCCAAAGGGTGTTAGTATGACTTACACGCCTAGGAAGTCCGGGGCTAACGCCACTCTTAAGTTGGGTGCTTCTTTTGCGAGTAGGAGAAATACTAAAAGTTAAACTGTTAGAAGTATAAAGGCAGAAAGAAAGATGACTGGAATATCCAGCTCATGTATGAATGTCATACAAGTTTTTGATGTATAGTAGGCTGGTCAAAGATATAGTTCTTGGGAATTATGGTTAAACATGTTAATCACTAATTCTTGGGTATTGTGAGTTAATCACAAAGATACCCGCTCGATTGCATTCTGTTGCGAATCAATGTAAGAGCTACTATGGCCTAAAAAGACTAGCCAGAAATGAGGTTTAGGTATACACAGGGAACATAGTAAATATTACTATACCTTCCATCGGTGTATTGACGTCTGTATTTATTTTCATAATTCATTTAGAGTTTTACAAACTCTAGCCCATTGCATAAGGTATCTTGCGAGAAGGTTGTTCAGAAGAGAACCTTTTATGTTCGATGTTATGAATAACACAAGGACCGTACTTTCATTATGAATGAGATGTATGTTATGAGTATTGATAATAATACAATACCTCTGGGTTTACTTTCATAATCCATTTTAGAGTTTCATACACTCTAGCCCATTGCATAATGTTTGTTGCAACAGAGTTGTTCATAAAAACAACAACTGTTGTTAAGTATTATGAATAACATGAAGGGCAATGCTTCCATCCAAGATGGAATGTATGTTATGAATATTGATGGTAATATGATACATCCATAACACTGATGCTAAATGTCGCAAGACTAAAAGAATACCACACAAGTGTGGCACTACATTTGGTCACATTGGAGAAACCCGCATGGAAAATTCCATTATGATCGATTTTGAAGTCTTTTTGATTTTGAATCATCTGACACTTGCAACTTTCCTTCAAAAAGTGAAGTGACTAAAATACCGTTCACATGCCATAAGGAACGAACAACAAACTTATTAGTGATCATACATTTGATGTGTGTAGTCCGATAAGTGTTGTTAGTGGTGGTTTTATTTATCTTCAGAAATGAATCAAGTAGATATATGAATATTTACTTGATGAGACATAAGTCCGGATCTTTTGAAATCATTCAAAAGGTTTTCAAAAATGAAGTAGAAGTTATTGTAACAAGAAAATTATGTTTCTAGAATTTGATTGCACAAAGGAATATTTGAGTTACATGTTTAGAGAATGTGTGATGAGTTGTGAAAGGGGTTTCATAACTTGCAATTCCCGGAACACCACTGCAAGTGAAAAGTCTGTGGAGATGTAATATAACCATTTATGACATGGTAAGGTTAAAGAAGACATAAATAAATTTGCCATTATCCCTTTTAAAGTGATGCTTTAGAGACTGTGGTTTTTACACTGAAAATAGCTACATCGGGTCTGTTTAAATGAAGCCATGGTATGGTACGCCCAACCATGTTATGTCTTTTCTTAACATTTGGAATATGGGGCTTGCGTAAAAGGTTACAAACCTATTCCAAATCAGACAAGTGCTACTTTGTAGGTTATACCAAAATGTTGGGTATTCCTCCCTCACTATACCGAGGCAAATAGTTTTGCCGCGAAACGGTGTGCTTTTAAAGAGAATGGTTCTTTCAAAAAGGTGAGTGGGAGAATAGTGCAAATCGACGAGATAAACAGTATCTTCGTCATCAGATCAAAGGAAAGAGACCTTGGAAGTAATTCCAGAGCTTCCTACCGCGGCTGATACGGAGGTTTCTACAATAAAATGTATGAACTTCGGTCGAACTTGCAGCTGAACCACGTAGGCAAGGCTCGTGCAAACCTCTCGGGTGCGCAAACGAGATATTGTTGTTAGACAACATTATACCTATGATACACAAGGAAGCGTTGATGGGACCTGACTCCGGAATTGGCTAAATGCCAATACAACCTGAGTTAGTTTCCATATGAGTGATTCAAGATTAAAACCTTGATACACCTTTCAGAAGACTTAGAGTCTAACAAATATTTATGGAACTTAAAACTGATACGGATAAAAATGTTTTATCCATAAAGCTCGACTTGTTGAAATAACAAGTTCAAGAGTTGACTACGATGAGGTTGTTTTCATCGTAGCGATGCTTAAAGTTGGTTCAGGTTGAAATAGCAATTAATACATATTTCAATCATGAGATATGAAACATGGATGACAATAGGATTTCCATATGATGGAAATGAAACCAAGGACTTGAATGTGTTACAGTCCAAGGCATTTTGTCTATCCAGAGGATGCTAGCAAGGGTGCAAACTTCAGAGTTCCAGCGATGGACAGAAGAGAGCAAAATGGAGTTGGAATCTTCATGCTTTGATGAAATGGTCAAAGGGATTTGACTTCATCAATGGGTAACAAAGATGATTGTAATTTAAGAAAGTAAGTGGGAGCGTAATAATATTTCTAAAAACCTTGTGTGCTTGACACATTGTTAATTGGAAATAAATTTCTTGACACGAATTAGAACTTCATTTGAAAATAGTTTCTTGATGAAGTGCTTAGGCTAAATAGCCTCAATATTAGGCATAATGATCTATGGAGATAGATTTACCTAATAGGGATAAGCAATAAATACATATTGACAAGATGCTAAAACCATTTAGCACTAAGAACGACAAGGAGTGATTCTTGCCGAAGTCACATGGAAAGAGTTTTTGCAAGAATCAGTGTCTCAAAACACTAATGAGCAAAATACATGATGGATATTCAACACACTCATGTGTTTGGATCAATCATGTATTCCATGGTATGTAAAACAACCAGATATGTCCAATACTCCCAAGATGTTGTGAGTATGGATACTAAAGTGATCAAAGTACTGATCATGGGACAACAGTGAAAGATGTCATTGAGTACTAGAGTAAGTACTGATGATATGTTTTCTCGCAAGCAGAGATCATGAAGAGTTCGTTGTAAAATGTTACATCGATACAATCTTCATCTTTTCTCCATGCGATTTTTGATTTAAGTTAAGGGTTATGTGTAATACACAATATGGTGGCACGATAGTTGGAAATTGTTCCCAACAGGATACTGTGGCGAATTCTATAACAAATGACTAAGTATGTTGAAGCTTTAGAAGAGACAAACAAGATGTTAAATCATATAGTTCATTCATGAACTTAGTATGGTTCCAAGATGGCTTTTGTCAATGGGACACTACTGCATGTAGTTTCTCCATAACTCAGTCTGAGGAATCCACATTCAACCTGTGATTCACATTTATACAAAGCCAAGTTCGCACAAAATATGAATTTTGTGAAAGCGTGAAATGCGAGGATATGCAGATATAGACACGGAGCTGAAGTTGTCAGATCTGATGGACATCAGGCTATACTACATGCGAAGCATTTTTTACACCAGCATGCCATAGGTGTAAAGTGCATTAGCATTAACTAGATTATTGACTCTAGTGCAAGTGGGAGTCTGTAGGAGATATGCCCTAGAGGCAATAATAAATGATATTATTTATCTTCGCGTTCATAATTATGTTTATGTTCAATGCTATAACTACAATGATTCTCGAGTCTGCAATATCCACGAGGCTCGAAGGAAGACTCATATGCACGTGCGGAATAATAAACGGTAAGAAGTATTCCTAGTCTAGCGTCTAAGACTATCTCAAGTGTTGCATGATGGTTCTGTTTTCCTGATCATGGGCATGTCTACGCCAGCAACTTTGAGGGCACAATGTTAAGAGAACATTTGTATTGAATCGACCCGGATTAATGTTATGCTATGAGATTCATTCGTCACAAGTTAATGGTACATAACATAGAGATGGTTAACGTTTGCATGATTCCTTAGACCATGAGAGTATTGAGTTTCTTTATGCTTGCTTCATGAACTTTGGGGTTTGTTAAACGTCATCCATTAATGGGTGGCTATTACGGCGGCTTACGGGTTCATGGAAAAGTATGTCAAGTAACTTAATAGCTCAAGGTTGGTATTTGCTCCTCCGACGATGGAGAAATATATCTGGGCCCTCTCGGTGTTACGGTATCCATCATCGTCTGGCCAGACACTTTGTGATTTGATCACGGGGATGCCGGAACACGCTAACGAGAAAATAGAATAATACCGGTAACGAGGTAACTAGCATAGTGGACAAGTTGTTGATCCATGGGAATGCCAACATGTCAGACCTCGGGTATGTAACATATCACGAAGCAACAGGAATAGCACACGGCAACTGGAAGTTCACTCGAATATTCATTCGTGTGGGTATAGGGGTCAATATGGGTGTCCACGGCTCCGATGTTGATCATTGATCGGAAAGGGTTCCAGTCATGCCTATACTTCACCGAACCTATAGGGTCACACGCTTAAGGGTCATCTATCTACTGAATACTAGACAAGGAGTCTGAGAGAAAATCACCGAAAAAGTTTTGGACACCGAAAAAGTTTCGGACAGCGGAAAAGGTTCCACAGAGAGAGGTCATCGGATGAGTTTCGGTGAAACTGAAAAGTTGTGTCAGGGGATACCGTTAAGTCAAATTGGTTTTGGCACATGCCTGATAATTCTTGGAGGGTGCCAGAATAAGGCTGGAAGCTTTCTGGAATTTTCCGGGATAATAACCGGATATGCTCCGGAGCTGCCGGAACCACTTCAGATGCTTTTCGCAGATGAAAATCACTAAACCGGAGTTGTTTCGGAACACGTTGAAAATCATTTTGGTGGGTACTGGAAATGTTCTAATCCCACATAAATAATTTCAGTTCGAACGGACGCTGAAAAATGTCGTCGTGAATAGTGAAAGTGCTTTTTGGGATATTTATGGAAAGCCACCTTTTGGGGCTTTTCCCAAAAGGCTTCTAGAAGGACTTGGGGATGAAGGAACCCCCTTTGGGGGCCCCCATGAAGGTGGGACGTTGGAGTGTGCAGCGTCTCCATGGGGCTCCACTTGTCATCCCTTTATGCCTTTTATACCCTTTGTGTGTGACATAATGTGGGGGCACTTTTGGTATTTCAGAATACCCATCCTACCCCTTGGTTTCCCTATAAATATTAGGTGAGGGGGCTGCCCAAACCTCATCCCTTGCTCTCATACACATGCCATGCATTATCTGGCTTCTTCTCTCCCTCCCACGAAAAGAGTTTCGTAGAGCCGAAAGGCTGTTTGGGTTCCGGCAGGAACTAGTTCTGGACGGCGAAGCCCTGCCGGATAGATGACACCGTATGTGTACAACTCTGTAGATAGATCATAGTTTCGGTCTTAGTTCGTGAGTGCCTCCTGAAGGGCTGTCCGTGTGACCGTCCGAGTTTCAAAGGTCCTCCCGAAGGGCTGACCAAGTGACCGTTCGAGTTTCGAAGGTCCTCCCGAAGGGCTGTCCGCGACACCATCCGGGGGGGGCTGTTCGACCGCCTCCCGGAGGGCTGTCTGAGGAGCAGATGTGGGTATACATCCTCGCGGTTGGGAAGTTGTAAATCCTAGCTGCGGGGATCTGCACCGCCGATCGTCATCGACTCTACTTCCCGCTGTGCTACGAGTCGGTAACGAAAAAGATCAAACCTTGTATGCAGTCTCCATAGTGGTCCTGGGCTGGTGCGTAGGTCGGAAATTTTTTGTTTTCTGCTGCATTACCGTACACCAATATCATCGCATAGCATAAACCATGTCAATGCCTTTCCCTTCAAAGATAAAGGGAAGACCTTCTTCTTGATAACATCCTCGGGCATACCTGCAAGCTTAAATAATCCACAAACTTCCTCCACATAGATTAGGTGCATATCAGGATGTAATGTTCCATATCCTATAAAAGGATTAGCTAGCAGTTTCTCTATCATATACCCAAAGGAATTTCAAAGTAAACATTTTCAGTAGGTTTAGGAGCAACTCTTTGCTCTACTGGTCGGGGTGAAGATACCCCGAACAAGCCCCTCAAAGGATTATTTTCCATTGTAACAAGTGACAGTAAATTTCAGCACACTATATAATTTTTTCCTTACCAAATTCCACCTACCAAAGGCGCTTCACTCCCCGGCAATGGCTCCATAAAAGATTCTTGATGACCCAAAAGTATAGGGGATCTATCGTAGTCCTTTCGATAAGTAAGAGTGTCGAACCCAACGAGGAGCAGAAGGAAATTACAAGCAGTTTTCAGTAATGTATTCTCTGCAAGCACTGAAATTATCGGTAACAGATAGTTTTGTGATAAGGTAATTCGTAACGGGTAACAAGTAACAAAAGTAAACAAAGTGCAGCAAGGTGGCCCAATCCTTTTTGTAGCAAAGGACAAGCCTGGACAAACTCTTACATAAAGGAAAGCGCTCCCGAGGACACATGGGAATTATTGTCAAGTTAGTTTCCATCATGCTCATATGATTCGCGTTCGTTACTTTGATAATTTGATATGTGGGTGGACCGATGCTTGGGTATTGCCCTTCCTTGGACAAGCATCCCACTTATGATTAACCCCTCTCGCAAACATCCGGAACTACGAAAGAAGAAGTAAGGTAAACCTAACCATAGCATGAAACATATGGATCCAAATCAGCCCCTTACGAAGCAACGCATAAAGTAGGGTTTAAGATTCTATCACTATAGCAACCCATCATGTACTTATTACTTCCCAATGCCTTCCCCTAGGCCCCAAAAATGGTGAAGTGTCGTGTAGTTGACATTCACATAACACCATAGAGGAAAGACAACATACATCTCTTCAAAATATCGAACGAATACCAAATTCACATGAGTACTTATAACAAGACTTCTCCCATGTCGTCAGGAACAAACGTAACTACTCACAAATCATATTCATGTTCATAATCAGAGGGGTATTAATGTGCACAAAGGATCTGAACATATAATCTTCCACCGAATAAACCAACTAGCATCAACTACAAGGAGTAATCAACACTACTAGCAACCCACAGGTACCAATCTGAGGTTTTGAGACAAAGATCAGATACAAGAGATGAACTAGGGTTTGAGAGGAGATGGTGCTGGTGAAGATTTTGACGGAGATTGACCCCCTCCCAATGAGAGGATCGATGGTGATGACAATTCCCCCCCTCCTGGAGGGATGTTTCCCCGGCAGAACAGCTCCGCCGGAGCCCTAGATTGGTTCCGCCAAGGTTCCGCCACGAGACGGCGGCACTTTGTCCCGAAAGCTTCCTTATGATTTTTTCCAGGGCAAATGACACCTTATACTAGAAGATGGGCATCGGGGGGCTTCCAGGTGGCCCAGGCAGGGGGGCGCGCCCAGGGGGGTAGGGCACGCCCTCCACCCTCGTGGACTGTGGGTGGCCCCCCTCTAGTGCTTTCTTCGCCCAATATTTTTAATATATTCCAAAACTGACTTTCGTGGAGTTTCAGGACTTGTGGAGTTATGCAGAATAGCTCTCTAATATTTGCTCCTTTTCCAGCCCAGAATTCCAGCTGCCGGCATTCTCCCTCTTCATGTAAATCTTGTAAAATAAGAGAGAAAAGGCATAAGTATTGTGACATAGTGTTTAGTAATAGCCCATAATGCAATAAATATCGATATAAAAGCATGATGCAAAATGGACGTATCATATGTACGTACACGTTCGCGACTAGAATAACAACGCTACGTACGCTACGACCAGGTGGGTCCCGACTGTCAGGGACTTCTTTGCATGCGAAGATGTAGCTGGTAGGTCCCAGCAGTCAAGGGGGAAACGTTTTTTTGCCCATAATATGGACGCACTTCCTTGCATGCGAAGATGTAGCTGGTGGGTCCCAGCAGTCAGAGGGGAAACGTTTTTTCATGAAATATGGTGGCCCGTCCGGTGGGTCCCAGCTGTCAGGTAGAGGAATCATTATTTCCGTGTAATAAGGAGGCACTTCCTTGCTGCGACCGTGGACCCAGCTGTCAGCCTCTCCATGTACAGTACTTGAGGGAGTCCTGGACTAGGGGGTGTCCGGACAGCCGGACTATCATCGTCCGCCGGACTCCAAGACTACGAAGATACAAGATTGAAGACTCCGTCCCGTGTCCGGATGGGACTTTCCTTGGCGTGGAAGGCAAGCTTGGCAATACGGATATGTAGATCTCCTACCATTGTAACCGACTCTGTGTAACCCTAGCCCTCTCCGGTGTCTATATAAACCGGAGGGCTTTAGTCCGTAGGACATAACCTCCATTACAACAATCATACCGTAGGCTAGCTTCTAGGGTTTAGCCTCCTTGATCTCATGGTAGATCCACTCTTGTAATACACATCATCAATATTAATCGAGCAGGACGTAGGGTTTTACCTCCATCAAGAGGGCCCGAACCTAGGTAAAACATCGTGTCCCTTGTCTCCTGTTACCATCCGCCTAGACGCACAGTTCGGGACCCCCTACCCGAGATCCGCCTGTTTTGACACCGACATTGGTGCTTTCATTGAGAGTTCCTCTATGTCGTCACCGATAGGCTTGATGGCTTCTTCAATCAACAACGCTGTCCAAAGTGAGACTTTTCTACCCGGACAGATCTTCATATTCGGCGGCTTCGCACTGCGGGCCAATTCACTTGGCCATCCGGAGCAGATCGAAAGCTACGCCTCTGGCCATCAGGTCAGGTTCGGAAGCCTAAACTTCACGGCCGATGTCCGCGGGGACTTGATCTTCGACGGACTCGAGCCACAGCCGAGCATGCCGCGCTGACACGATGGGCATGATTTAGCTCTACCGCCGGACAGTGCCTTGGTGGCCGCACACGAATCCGCTCCGGTCCTTAGTCCGGAGCCGATCGCACAGATCGAGGACCGGTGGCTGGACACCGCCTCGAGGGCTGCAACTTCCACAGCGATGGAGCCGAACACTGACCTTGTCCCCTGTAAAGCTCGTGACTCTGAGGCGCCGGACTCCCTGCCGAAATCCGAACCTCCTGCGCCCCTGCCAATCAAATCTGATTGGGCGCCGATCATGGAGTTCACCGCCGCGGACATCTTTCAGCACTCGCCCTTTGGCGACATCCTAAATTCGCTAAAACATCTCTCGCTATCCAGAGAGCCCTGGCCGGACTATGGCCGGGATGGTTGGGATGCGGACGACGAAGAAACTCAAAACCCACCCACCTCCCACTTCGTAGCCACTGTCGACGATCTAACCGACATGCTAGACTATGACTCCAAAGACATCGACGGTATGGACGACGATGCCGGAGACGAACAAGAACCAGCGCCTACGGGGCACTGGAAGACCACCTCGTCATACGACATATACATGGTGGACACCCCAAAAGATGGAGAGGGCGAAGAAACAGCGGAGGCAGATTCCTTAAAGAAACAGCCCAAGCGCCAACGTCAGCGGCGCCGCTCTAAATCCCGCCACAGCAAGAATGGAGATTCCGGCACAGGAGATAATAACACCCCAGACAGTGCCGAAGACAATCCCCTCCATCAAGATTCAGCGCAGGAGGACGCAGAAGCAAGCCCTCATGAGAGAGCGGCAGAAGAAGAGGTCGAGGACGATAATTACATACCTCCCTCCGAAGACGAGGCAAGCCTCAACGACGACGAATTCGTCGTGCCGGAGGATCCCGTCGAGCAAGAGCGTTTTAAATGCAGGCTTATCGCCATGGCAAATAGCCTAAAGAAAAAGCAGCAGCAGCTTCAAGCTGATCAAGACCTGCTGGCCGACAGATGGACCGAGGTCCTCGCGGCCGAAGAGTATGAACTCGAACGCCCCTCCAAGAGCTACCCAAAATGCAAGTTGCTCCCCCGATTAGAGGAGGAAGCATACATACCATCCTCACCAGCACATGATACGGCCGACCGACCAGCCCGTGGTCGAGACAGAGAGGCATCCAGGCCCTCCACCAAGACCGTACCCCGGCACCGCTCTAAGAGCGTGAAGCCAAGAGGGACTGCGCCGGACTTGCGAGATATATTGGAGGACAAAGCAAGGCAATCCAGATCCATCTATGGATCACGTGGGCGCCCCACGACCCACGACGAATACCGTCGCACCGGATACAACAACCCCGGACGGGCCGAACATAGCAAACAACGCTCCCTTCAGCTACGTCGTGACATTGCTCAATACAGAGGCGCCGCACACCCGCTATGCTTCACTGACGAAGTAATGGATCATCAAATCCTTGAAGGGTTTAAACCCGTAAACATCGAATCCTACGATGGCACGACAGACCCTGTGGTTTGGATCGAAGATTATCTCCTTCACATCCATATGGCCCGCGGGGACGATCTCCACGCCATCAAGTATCTCCCACTCAAGCTTAAAGGACCAGCTCGGCATTGGCTCAACAGCTTGCCCGCAGAGTCAATTGGGTGTTGGGAAGACCTGGAACGTGCATTCCTCGACAACTTCCAGGGCACATATGTGCGACCACCAGACACAGATGACCTAAGCCACATAATTCAGCAGCCAGACGAATCGGCCAGACAGTTCTGGACACGGTTCTTAACAAAGAAAAATCAAATCATCGACTGTCCGGATGCAGAGGCCCTCGCAGCCTTCAAACATAACATCCGCGACTAGTGGCTAGCCCGACACCTAGGACAGGAAAAGCAGAAATCCATGGCAGCCCTCACATCGTTAATGACCCGCTTCTGTGCGGGAGAGGACAGCTGGCTAGCTCGCAGCAATAACCTCCGTAAAAATTCTGGCAGTCCGGATACTAAGGACCATAATGGTAGGTCGCGTCAAAACAAAAATAAACGCCGCATTAACAGCGAAGACAAAGAGGATACGACAGTCAACGCCGGATTCCGAGGCTCTAAACCGGTCAGCGGAAGAAGCCATTCAAAAGAACCACTCCGGGTCCATCCAATTTGGACCAAATACTCGACCGCTTATGCCAGATACATGGCACCCCTGAAAAGCCAGCTAATCACACCAACAGAGACTGTTGGGTATTCAAGCAGGCAGGCAAGTTAATTGCCGAAAACAATGACAAGGGGCTGCATAGGGACGACGAGGAAGAGACCCGGCCGCGGAACAGTAGAGGACAGAAAGGTTTCCCCCCACAAGTGCGGACGGTAAACATGATATACGCAACCCATATACCCAAGAGGGAGCGGACGCGTGCACTAAGGGACGTATACGCGATGGAGCCAGTCGCCCCGAAGTTCAATCCATGGTCCTCTTGTCCGACCACTTTCGATCGAAGAGACCATCCGACCAGTATCCGCCATGGCAGATTCGCCGCATTGGTTTTAGACCCAATCGTCGATGGATTTCACCTCACGAGAGTCCTGATGGACGGCGGCAGCAGCCTGAACCTGCTTTATCAGGATACAGTGAACAAGATGGGCATAGACCCCTCGAGGATCAAACCTACAAAGACGACCTTCAAAGGCGTCATACCAGACATTGAAGCCAATTGTACAGGCTCAGTCACGCTGGAAGTGGTCTTCGGATCCCCGGATAATTTCCGGAGCGAGGAGTTAATCTTCGACATAGTCCCATTCCGCAGCGGCTATCACGCCCTGCTCGGACGAACTGTGTTTGCAAAGTTCAACGCGGTGCTGCATTATGCATACCTAAAGCTCAAGATGCCAGGCCCTCGTGGGGTCATCACAGTCAACGAAAATACGGAACGCTCCCTCTGAACGGAGGAACATACAGCGGCTCTCGCGGCAGAAGTACAGAGCAGCCTTCTAAGGCAATTTTCTAGTCCGGCCGTTAAACAGCCGGACACGGCCAAACGCGCCCGGAGCAACATCAACCAAGACCACCTGGCATGACCCGAGCATGCGTAGCAATGCGGCCCCAACCCCAGCCCTCGCATGATTGCAAGACCAACCCTCCGCGTACATCACTACACCCTGGAGATACCATGGGCCTAGGGGGAGGGGCACGACCACAACAGACCCAGAGTGCGGCTCGACCACACCAGGGGCTCACAAGTGTGTCACCTTTTTCTCTATTTTCCTTTTTTTATATATACAGGACTCCGTTCACCAGAGGCTCTGTCCGGCGGCGAACCCGCCGAACTCACGATGCAACAGCCAGGGAGGGAAGAAGGCTGCGACGAACACTAAGGTGGTCTCCATTACGAGCATTAAATTCGATTATATACGCCAGTCCGCAGCCCACCCCTGGAGGGGGACATGTTTATTTAGTCCAATCCCTTGCTTACCGCACTATTTGTATCCTTCCGCACTCATAGCAGAATTCCTTGAATAAATAATGCATCATTTTTTGCCTGTTATTGCATTACTTTACACATATGTTCATTAATGACATCTTGCACCCGTATATTTTGGTACGGCCGAATACACCAGGGGCTTATGTTCCCCGCATTATGGTGTGATAAGTCCGAACACTTTCACAAGTGCGGCACCCCGAACTTATAGCATTATATGAATCGGCTCCGAATCATGTCTTGGGTCAATAGTTGGGTTTGCCCGGCTCCCACGTTTTGGTGCCTTACGTTCCGTTCTGTCGGCTAAGGTGGCACTGGGAGAACCACTGCGATTGCGCCCCGGTTGAGCTGGGTTAACGCCTCAATGGAGAAAGCTAAAACTGACTGGCATGATAAGGCGAGAGACTGGTCGCTGTTCGAGAGGTCTTTTCGGGTCCCTAAAGACCCATGCCGCTTCGAGCGAAGTACCGGATAATGTCCGACGAAGGCGTGGATAGCGCCCTGAATTCGGTCTTCCGAATACTAGGGGCTTCGCCGAAATTTAAAATTATAGAATTCTATGGCTAAGTGAGAGTGTTCAAGCATTATAAGTCCGCTTGCCTTGTTCGCTGTGTTGAGCGCCTCCCTAGATGGACCCAAAAATGGGAACAAGAGTGCTCAAGTTTATCCCGAACACCCCAGCACTTGCGGCTCGGGGGCTGAAGCCAACGACTTGCCATCTCTCAGATTTTATAAACGGCCGCACAGAAGGTAATATTTTCAATTAAACAAGCGTTGCTTAGCGCATATGAACAAAGTTTTCAGCGCACAGGATAATACATAGCGAGTTTACTCAATAATTACATCTCTGGGGCACTCATCCGCAATCTTGCGGGCACCCTTCAGGACAGTCTTATAGTACATCTCGGGCGTACGATACTCCTTGCCCGCTGGCGGCGCATCAGTGATAAGCCTCTCCACATCCAGCTTGCCCCAGTGCACCTTTGCACGGGCAAGGGCCCGACGAGCACCTTCAACACAGGCGGAGCGCTTGATGACCTCCACCTAGGGGCACACATCCACCAGCCGCCGCACAAGGCCGAAGTAGCTCCCAGGCATGGCTTGTCCAGGCCACAGCCAGACTATGAGGCCCTTCATGGCCTCCTTAGCCGCCTTGTGGAGCTCGACCAACTGCTTCAGCTGGTCGCTAGGGGGCACCGGATGGCCGGCCTCAGCGTACTGAGACCAGAAGACCTTCTCCGTCGAGCTCCCCTCCTGGCCACGGTAGAATGCGGTGGCATCAGATACACTACGCGGCAGATCTGCAAACGCCCCTGGAGAGCTCCGAATTCGGGCAAGTATCAGGTAGTTTACATTAACATGCTTGCTTTGCATGAAAAATGCCTTACCCACCGCTATCTTCTTTACATATTCAACCTCCTGAAGGGCCTTACGGGTCTCGGCCTTGGCGGACATGGCACTTTCGAGAGCCGAGGCGAGCTCGGACTCTCGAGTCTTTGAGTCGCGCTCCAAACTCTCATGCTTCTCCATGAGAGCTTGGAGCTCTCGCCGCACTTCCGCCACCCGCGCCTCCTGCCTCTCTCGCTCTGCCCGTTCTGTGGCCGCATTGCGTTCGGCCGCGGACACAGCCTCCTTCAGGGTTGCCATCTCTTTAGTGGCCCCTGCAGTACCCACGTTATCCTTGTCATTTCTATTGCAACCTAAATCCTTTTCTGTAAGGTAAATCTTTAAAGTGGTGTTACTCACCTTCTTTGTCCTCGAGCTGCTTCTTAGCATGGCCGAGCTCTTTCTCGGACCGCTCGAGATCCTGCTTCAATGCACCGACCTCCGCAGTCAGTGCGGCAGAGGTCAGCAGCGCAGCCTGCAAACCCATATTGACATATTTTTTAGCAACCCTGCGTATATCTTTTTAGATCCTCAGTCCGGCTTTTCTTTCCGAACACCGAACCGAGCATGAGGGGCTACTATCTATGCGGTACTACATTACATAATTTTAACTTCTTACCTCAAAGCCTGTTAGAAGGCTGCTGCAGGCTTCGGTCAGCCCGCTCTTGGCAAGCTGAACCTTCTGAATCACCGCACTCATGATAGTGCGGTGTTCTTCCTCGATGGAAGCGCCTTTGAGCGCCTCCAACAAGTTGTCCGGCGCCTCCGGTTGGACGGGGGCCGCCGGTGTCACGGTCTTTCCCTTCTTACGAAGGGGCCGCCTGCCGGACTCTGGAACCACTGCAGGTTCCGGCGTAGAGTCCAGCGCAAAGTCTGGGAGGCTGCCTTGTGGCGCCTCCGGAGCCTCCTCCTGGTGGGTCCCTTCCTGGGATCCCACCTCGGCGTCCTCAGTGGCGCGGGGGGTGGAGGCCGCCGGGATGGAATCCACATCCGATGGAGCCAACGACCCGCTCGATGAAGCGGGGAGATCATCATCGACCGGACTGCAGGCAGTATGCGACATTAGAAGGACACTATGTGAACAAAAAGAAATTGTAGATCATTCAGGATCCGGATACTTATGATCTCGCCTGAGGCCTAGCCCTTGAGGGCCACTCTTCATCGCCAATGTTGGTGTTGGTGGAGCTGTCCGGGGGAATAGTTCTTCCCCTCTTGGACCCTTCGGCCTCCCCTGTTGGGGAAGCCTTCCTCTTCCTCTCTCCCTCCTTTGGGGGAGAGTCTTCTTATTCCTCCTCATCTTCAGGGGAGGAGTCCGTCTCGGAGCCGTCGGAGACCTGAAAACGGGAACTCTTTCGAGTACCCGTGGCCACCTTCTTGGCCTTCTTCTCCGGCACCACATGCGGTGCCGGAACCAGCAGCCCCGCTAGACGGGCGTCTATTGGGTTTTCTGGCATGGGAGCCGGGCAAACGAGCAAGCCCTTCTCTTTCCAGGAGGTGAGCTGCGTAGGGATACCAGATCTGAACTCGGGGGCCGCCGCCTGCGTAGGGTCGCGCGGCTCGGTGATATAGAACCACCCCGACTGCCACCCCTTGACGGATTCCACGAAGGCCCCTTCAAACCAAAGGACGTTGGGCATCTTGCCCAACATGGCGCCTCCGCACTCCGCTTGACTGCCCTTCACTACCTTCGGCTTGACATTGAAGGTCTTGAGCCACAAGCCGAAGTGGGGCTGGATGCAGAGGAAGGCCTCGCACACGACGATAAACGCCAAGATGTTGAGGATGAAGTTCGGCGCCAGATCATAGAAATCCAGGCCGTAGTAGAACATGAGCCCCCGGACAAAGGGGTGAAGTGGAAAGCCCAGTCCGCAGAGGAAGTGGGGGAGGAAGACGACCCTCTCATGGGGCCTGGGGGTGGGGATGAGTTGCCCCTCGTCGGGCAGCCGGTGCGCGACGTCGCCGGAAAGGTATCCGGTGCTGCGCAGCTTTGTGATGTGCTCCTCCTTAACGGTGGAGGCCAACCATTTACCTCCCGCTCCGGACATGGTCGGAGAA
Source organism: Triticum dicoccoides (assembly GCF_002162155.2). Lineage (NCBI taxonomy): Eukaryota > Viridiplantae > Streptophyta > Magnoliopsida > Poales > Poaceae > Triticum > Triticum dicoccoides. The sequence goes on along the minus strand of NC_041383.1, from coordinate 767,724,319 downwards.
GGTCGAGGAGAGATGCGCGAACTTGGGCGCTGGAGCTCGAGTGCGCGGAGATGGATAAGAAAAGGAGGAAGAAGGCGTAGGTGAAAAGATGAATCCTTATCCCTTATATATGGGCGGACGAAGACTATGCGTCCCCGCTAGCCTAGTAAAACTCGCTTATCTCCCAAGCGCCACCATCAATGGCGCGGTTGGGTTACCCACGTCCGTATTGATGAGAATACCGGAATAAGGGGAACACGATCTCTGCTTCGACAAGACGTGCCAAGGAAACCGCTTCGCTAGACGCGCTGAGGTGGTATAATAAAAAACGATTCAAGTAAAGGCTTGGTAGTGGTGTGACGTCATGCCGCAAAATACGTCAGCAGATTGAACTTGTGTATATGATATTCTCTCTACGGTGGAATGTGGAATTTATTTTGCAGAGCCGGACACTATCCTGGTGTTCACAATCTTCTCTGGATTATTCAAAGGAGGAACCCGCCTTGCAATGCCGAACATTATGCGCGCCGGACTCATCGTCATTGAAGCCAGGTTCGGGGGCTACTGAGGGAGTCCTGGACTAGGGGGTGTCCGGACAGCCGAACTATCATTGTCCGCCGGACTCCAAGACTACGAAGATACAAGATTGAAGACTCCGTCCCGTGTCCGGATGGGACTTTCCTTGGCGTGGAAGGCAAGCTTGGCAATACGGATATGTAGATCTCCTACCATTGTAACTGACTCTGTGTAACCCTAGCCCTCTCCGGTGTCTATATAAACCGGAGGGCTTTAGTCCGTAGGACATAACCTCCATTACAACAATCATACCGTAGGCTAGCTTCTAGGGTTTAGCCTCCTTGATCTCGTGGTAGATCCACTCTTGTAATACACATCATCAATATTAATCGAGCAGGACGTAGGGTTTTACCTCCATCAAGAGGGCACGAACCTGGGTAAAACATCGTGTCCCTTGTCTCCTGTTACCATCCGCCTAGACGCACAGTTCGGGACCCCCTACCCGAGATCCACCGGTTTTGACACCGACAGTACTCTTCCGATGGAAGTCGTTCCTTGACCACATTGACCACGCCGCGTCGAGAGCACCAAGGCGGTGGACGACGACGAGGCCTAGGAAGGGGACAACACGGAGCCGGGGAAGATGCGGCAGTGGATGCCCACGCGGAGAGGTGTATGAGGGTTCACTGGTTTGGTTGCGGTGTGAGGCTGCCGTCGCCGCAGGGCCTGGCCAGCGGTGGGAGTAGTAGGGGGCAGTGAGGCCTCAATGGCAGCACAACCGGCCACTGGAGGCAGGAGCAGGCGGTCTCGCCGGCGCTGGTTTGGGCGGCTGGTGCAAGAAGAGCAGCGATTGAAGAAGAAGCAGTACCGTTTGATTCAAATCCAATGGTCATTGCTGCTAGAATCGTTTGTTGACTAAGTTGACAAAGCCCTGCATACGCGTTAACTTAGTAGGCCCACAGTTCAGCCTCCGAACCGGTGCGCCCTAGATGTTAGTGGGAGGAATCTTTTTTTGCGTAATAAAGAGGCAGTTGATTGCGTGCGGCCAGGCTAGCAGAGGGAGTAGGGTGGGCCGGTGAAGCCTGTGTGGCATCACAGTGGGCCACAAGAGGATGGAGCAGGCAGCCCCGCCGCGGCTGGTTTAGGCGGCTGGAGCAGGAAGATCAGAGATTGAAGAAGCACGTCGGCCATTGGATGGACATCCAACAGTAACTGCTGCTAGAATCATTTGTTGACTGACAAAGCCTTCCATAAACAAGTCAGCCTCAAAATATGTGGCGTGTACAGCCCATTTGCTATTATTTTTATAATTTTAACTCATTTTCTAATCCATATGGAATTTATTGCAGCCCATTTTCCATTTTTAGAATTGCTGCCCATTTTTTTGGTCAGTACCAGGGTTAAAAAATTGAACTAAACATGTGTGAAATTTTGAAAATTCGCAAATTTTTGCTAGGGAACAAAATATTCTTAATCCATAAATTAGTATCCATGCTAAAACAAATTTAAAAATAAATTAGTACTATGTCATGTTAAAATCCAATGAAATATGAAATATCAGTGAAGAACAAAAACAAAAAAAGAAACTAATTTCCCATTTGCTATAATTTTTTTTTGAAAATTTCAACCCCTTCGATATTACTTTTAACAGATACTGACCATACTCTTTGGCCAGGCCGGAATGCATCCCTCCTTGTCTTGAAAGATTTGCAGCCCGGTAAGTCGGAGAAAATTATTAGGCCTAGCATGGGTATTCTTCAAAAAGAAATAGTGGGATACCTATTTTCCCAATGAAAAAACTGCTGGGCTGGTCATGTTGTTAGATGGGCCACAGAGACCGCACAACCCAGTTTATAGACTACTCCTCTGAACAAATCCTTAAAAAAAGTTGTGCAATTCTGTCGTTAATTGACTATACGTTGAAAATGATGTGGGTCCCAGATATCAGCAGGGTGGATTAGAGTAAAAAAATGAGGGGTTCATCTGAGTAGTACAAGAGGTACTTGCTTGTGTTCGGGAGTGGACCCGGTGGGTCCGTACTATAAAACAAGAGGAAGAGGGAGTTCAGGTGCAAGAGGGAATTCAGGTGGCAGAGGTAGTTCAGGTGCAAGAGGGAATTCGGCTGCAAGAGGGAATTTAGGTGGCAGAGGTAGTTCAGGTGGAAGAAGAAATTCAGAAACTAGTGCAGTGCATGAACCAGGTCCTAGCAGTAGCAAGCAAGCAGATGCTGATCCAATCATAGAAGAGGAACAACCTGATGATGTACCAACAAATGATGAGGATGAATTAATGCATCGTCAATTTGTAATAGGGAAGAAGCCAAAGGGGAAGGAAGTAGCTCATCAGGATGATTACATTTCCCCTCCAGAGTTTGCTCAGACAGTTTCAGATGAGAGAGAGGAGGAGAATGACATGGGTTACTCTGAGAGTTCTGATGAGGCTAGGCCAGATGTGCATTTTAACAGAGATGATCCTTCTCTTGCAGAAGGAACTATATTCTCTGATGTTGTAGAGTGTACAAATGCATTAGCCACTTATGCAATCAAGACTCAAAGTGAATTCAAAATTGACAAGAGTGAGCCTGGTAGGCTAACAGTACACTGTGCATATAGAAGATGTAAGTGGAGGATGCATGCATCCTTTCTAAAAAATACCAAACTATTTCAGGTACACTAACAGTTAACTATGCATGTTGTTTATGATTGTGATGTTGTTTACGATTCTGATCCTTGTTACAATGTCTAATTGCAAGTCAAAGTTAACAAAAATCCTCACACATGCCCAAGTGTGACAAGAAGACAAAGGTTGAGATTAGCAAAGTGCAGATGGATTGCAGATGCAGTTAAGAATTGGGTGAGAGAAAACTCCAATATAACTGTCACACAACTTCAAATTGACTTGAAGAAGAAGTATGGTTTGCAGCTGCCATACATGAGAGTATTTCATGGTAAGAAGATGGCCATTGACAACATCTATGGTAAGTGGACTGACAATTTTCAATTATTGTACACATTCAATGCTGAGGTAGAGAAAGCATCACCTGGTAGTGTAGTTAACATTGATAGGAACACTGTTCAGTTTGAAAAGAATGGTCAGAGCAGGTCCAAAGAGTGCTTTAGGAGAGTGTTTGTGTCATTTAAAGCATGCTAGAAGGTTTTTTTAGAAGGTTGTAGGCCGTATCTGGCAGTAGATGCCACTGCACTCAATTGTAGGTTCAAACGACAACTAGTTAGTGCCTGTGTTGTAGATGCAAACATCTGGATATTTCCAGTTGCATATGGTGTGCTAGAGGTAGAGAACCTGGAGAGTTGGACATGGTTCTTTGAGCACTTGAAAACCTGATAGGCCACCCAGATGGTCTAGTCATACATGCCGATGCTTGTAAAGGATTAGAGGCAGCTGTAGATGATGTTTTCCCAGGAGTAGAGCATAGAGAATGCATGAGGCACTTAGCTGCAAACTTCACCAAGAAGTTTGAAAGAACATGCGGTGCCCCCATGTTTGATTTTGGTAATTGATGACAATCTCTATGGACTAATGGTTGCCTTGAGTTATATTTGAGGGTTTTGTCCATAGGCTTTTCTTGGAGTACATGTGTTGGTTTCAAGGAGAGTTTGTGTCGACCAAGGTGCTTTTCAAGGAATTACCTAAAAGATTGGTCCTTTGATAGGTTGATCAAGACTAAGTCAAAGAGTGAATCAAGTTGATCAACACACAAAGCTTAGAAGATGTACTGAGAGGGATCAAGTGATCCCATGGTATGGTAAGCATTGTCTATTACGCTTTGTGTACTAACCCATGGTCTTTGTGAGACTTCTTTGTTAGGTTAGGATGGGTGTGCAAGTTCAAGTGATGCATCACAAAGAGATCAAGTGCTTGAAGCTTGCCTTCCATTGTGGTGACAATGGACTTGTGAAGATGAGCCAAAGAGTGGCTCACCCATAGTGGACTATGGGGGAGCAATCATCTAGTCTTCATCGAGCCAATGCAATCAAGAAAGATGGTCCAACTTGAGGGAGTCAAGATCGTCATCATCTAGCTCAAATGGACCATGTGCAAGGCAAAGGTTTGCCCTTGATAGATTTTCTATTTTACCGGTCTCATGGTGGTAGTTGGGAGACCGGGTTATAGGATCGATTGCCGTACTATCAAGGGGGCTCTCGATGAGTAGCTTGATCGTATTGTTCGTAGAGAGCTCAAACCACTGCATCCTTGCATCATCTTTCTTGGTTCTTGTTTGGTTCTCTTTGTGAGATTTGCAGCTTATGGTCATCTTGATGACAAGCTCGAGTTCATCAAAAACGGAGTTCACATGCATCTTCTATGATGTTTTCGATGTTGGAGGTTTTGCCGATTCTTCTCTATTGGAGGTTTGTCTCCTCTTTCTGTTAGGCATACCTTCCCTACCTCCATTTCATCCTTTTCGCTGTTTTGATGCTACTCATTGTCTTGTATCTAACAAGCTTAAGTTTGCTCAATTCGGAGCTCATTTGCAGAAGTTATGGTAGTTCTGGTTTTATTGTATCCCTCTATTGTCTTCTCTGCAAAATGAAGGACTCCTAGTGTTGCTGATCTGGGGAATGCAGTAGTACTGCTCTCCGGAGCGGTAGTACCGCAGGCCCTTGCGGTAGTACCGCAGTCCCCTGCGGTAGTACGGCAGGTGCTCATGGTAGTACCGCTCTATGGGAGCGGTAGTACCGTGGCCTCAGGCCAGGCGCAACAGCTCGAGCGGTAGTAGGGGCGGATGTAATTTTTTACATATGCGCCCTACACGGTAGTACCGCGCCACGTGTGCGGTAGTACCGTGCCGAATTTTTGCGCAGGTCCTCCCTCAGCGGAAGTAGGTACGGAAGTAATTTTTTACTTCCGTGCTTTCTCTGTGCCTAGTGTTGCCTGCCTTACGGTAGTACCGTAGGGGCGCCATCTCTTTAGCTCGTGTTCTTCCCCCATTGTTGACCTTCTTCGAGCTTGCTAACTCTCAATCCCTCCATGGATTCTTGCTAGTTTTTGAGGGAAAAGAGAGAGGAGATATAGATCCACATTTCCACCGATGACTTTCTCCTCTATGTGAGGGGAACCCATTGGATCTAGATCTTGGAGTTCTTGGTGTTCTCCTTCTTGTTCTTCCTCTCATCTTCCTCCCTAGCATTAGTTTCCTCGATGGGATTTGGGAGAGAAGGACTTGGGCACTCCGTGTGCCCTTGCCATTGCATTTGGTGCATCGATTTGAGTTCTCCACGTGATACATGGAAGTTACAAGTTGAGAAGCTTATTACTCTTGGGTGCTTGGTACCCTTGAGCTTGTTACTATTGGGTGTTTGGGCACCCTAGAGCATGTTCCTCTTGGGTGCCTTGGCACCCTAGACGGTTGGTGTTGTTCGGAGCTCAATCATTGTGGTGTAAAACTCCGGGCAAGCGTCGGGGTCTCCAATTAGGTTGTGGAGATCGCCCCGAGGAATTTGACGGGTACGAGTGACCGCCCCAAGGTTTGCCAAAGTGTACGGGTTTGGTGACTGCCCCCAAGGGTTGCCATTTGTACGGGTTCGGTGACCGCCCTCAAGGGTCCCTTAGTGGAATCACGGCATCTTGCATTGTGCGAGGGCGTGAGGAGATTATGGTGGCCCTAGTGGCTTCTTGGAGAGCATTGTGCCTCCACATCGCTCCAAATGGAGATTAGCATCCGCAAGGGTGTGAACTTCGGGGTACATCGTCATCTCCGCGTGCCTTGGTTATCTCTTACCTGAGCCCTTTACTTATGCACTTTACTTTGTGATAGCCATATTGTTCCTTGTCATATATCTTGCTATCTCTTTGTTGTTTATCTTGCTTAGCATAAGTTGTTGGTGCACATAGGTGAGCCTAGTTGTTGTAGGTTTTATGCTTGAACAATTAACCGCTAGGTTTATTCCGCATTTGTTCAAGCCTAAACCATAATTATTTTAAAGCGCCTATTCAGCCCCCCCTCTAGGCGACATCCATGATCTTTCAAAGTTTAAAGGGAATTTTTTTGATGAGAACTTGTGGCCCTGTTCCCTAACATTTAGCTTAAAGAAACACAATTACCATCTTAGGCAGTTGTATGGCAAGCCAAATGTAAGGATTATTTGGATGAACATCACAGCAAGATATGGGCCAGGGCACTGTTCAATGATAAGTGCAACTTAGATTATGTGAACAATAACCTTGCAGAGTCTTTCAATTCCTGTCGTGGAAATATCACGTCAGATGTCCTAGTGGAAGGACTTAGTCATGGAGCCATCGCAACTAGATTAGCCTGAAGGGGTTAAACCGAACAAGGTACACAAGAGTTATACTAATTCGGCTCCTTCAATGAAGGTAAAAGCCTACGTCTAGTTGTGATGGAATTATTGTGGTTTCGATGACCAGGGAGAAGATACGCTTTGCCTGAGTCTCGAGTTGTTGTCTCTTGTCCCTGAACCGCCACCGGGTCATCCCTTTATATGCACAGGTTGACGCCCAGCCGGTTTACAGAGTCTCGAGGCCGACTCATACAAGTGTTCGGCTCGGTCTCTCCCTTTCCCTAACTTACAATACAAGTATACAACTATGGCGGTTTACCACTATGGGCCCTAATCCACCTCCGGGCTCTGGGCCTCTAAACTTTATCAGTAAAGCGCCATCTTCTTGTCTTCATGGGATTCATTATAGCTAAGCGTGAACCAGCCCCTCCTGGGCGGTTTACACTCAGTGGTTATATCCTCAACATTAGACCCCATATTGATTTGAACCTGTTCATTTCAATCTTCAACACTTAGGAAAATTTCATAAACATTTTGTAACAATTCTCTGTAAACCGCCATGTTGTCTTCTCCCTGTAAACCTTGGTGAACCTCCGTGACATCATCTTCTGCCATTGCAGTAAATCGTCATGATGTCATCTCTGCATAAAAAGATTCTTTTCATTTATTGCTCCCAAAGATCGAGGCGAAAACTGCGTCCTTTCACCGCTTCAGGCTCCTCGATTTTCGCGCCTGCTGTTTTATCCTCTTGGCTTTATAAATAGGGCCGGGGGGTCTTTCCATTTTACCCCCTTGCCTCTCATCTTCCTCCTCACGACCCGAAGAACTTCAACGCCGCCGTTGGTCCTCGAATCTACACCAACCTAGGCCGCTGCATCACCCTGTTCGTACCAGAGCTCCTGCGACACTCCTCCGCTGCGGCGTGGTCCTGGTAAGCTTCCTTCCCTTAACCCTAGATCTCCATTAGTACTTCGTGTTCTTCCCTGTTCCTCGGTGTTCATCAATACTGGTTCACTTTTCCCTTGGCATCGCTACTGAATCTTATCTAGGCCCGATTGTTTTCTTTTGCGACTAGATCCATAACCTTAGTCTGCCGCACCACAACATCTTGCTGTTCCTGAAAAAACTCTATCTGGATCTTCTCTGTTCTTCGTAGCGCCCCATTGTAGGGATCAGTAAAAGTTTCTTTTATTGACCTCGGTAGATCCAAAATTATACTGCCATATTGTGAAACATGTTTCTGTAAATACTTAGTAGATTTCAGCTCTGCCTCTTCTGTTTAGGGGCGGTTTAACCTTTAATAGTTGATAATCCGCCATATTGCATTAGCCCTCACTTAAACCGCCGTCTTGTCTTGAGTAGTAAACTCCGGTTTAACTCACGTATATGCCTTCATCAAATTCCCCGGTTTAACACCGATTAGTACATATCAACCATCTATCGTAAACCGGCCTTCATTTTTCTTTTTACAGTCTGTTTCCAAGATGACCAAGCAATTCCTCCGCTTGCAACTGGGTTCCTTCCCGGATCACGGAAACACAAATCAATGGATACGTTGTAACTGGCGCTTTAGCCTCAAAAAATATCCTTCATTGGCGAGTCCCTGGTCCAGAGTACCCTCCTGAGCCTCAAGATGGCGAAGTAATTGTGTTTATGCAGCACTTAGACCGGGGATTCAGCCCTCCCGGATCAAAGTTCTTCCGGGATGTCCTTGCTAGCTTTCAACTCCATCCTCAGGACATTGGACCAAATTCTGTGTCCAACATATGTAATTTCCAAGTGTTCTGCGAAGTTTACCTTCAAGAGGAACCAACTGTTGAGCTCTTCTGGGATTTCTTCCATTTAAACCGCCGGGCTAAGTTCTCTGACGTCCCCAATACTAAACTTGGTGGGGTTTCAATCCAGAAGAGAAAGGAAGTTGATTTCCCTCATGCAAAGCACCACAACCATCCTAAAGACTGGAACCAAACATGGTTTTATTGTAAGAACACTGCCCCTGCTGGAGAAAACCCTTTGCCGGGTTACCGCCCTCACCGGCTTAGCAATGGCCATCCACTGCCTCAACGGCTCACCGCCAAGGAGCGACAGGCTTACGCACCTCAACTTGCCAAGCTCCGGGCTCTTCTAGCCAATGTTTTGACTAGTCTTGACCTCGTTCGCTGCTGGGTTGCATGGCATGTCCTTCCTTTAAGACGCCGCTCCGGATTGATGCACGAGTATACCGGAAATGCCAAGGATCCTCAACGGTTTAATGAGATAGAAATGACTGACGATGAAGTCACAGAATCTGTGAAGAAGATGCTAGATGAACCGATCGCTGCATGCAGCCAAACTGGGCTGGCCCCTTTTTACTCCTCCAACAAACCGCCAGCGGTAAAGATTTTAACCTTGTGCTTTCTTGATCCGCCTCTGCTTTAACATTGTTCTAATAAACCTTTGTTTAATTTTACAGGCCAATAGCTCCTTCTGGAAAAGGAAAGCTTCAGACAAACTAGCAAGGGCTCCTCGTGCCAAGAGGAAAGTTATAAAGAGACCGACCAAAAAGAAAACCGGCGAGTCTGCTGATCCGCACGAAGATATCAAAGAATCGGATCAAGAGGTAGAACTTGACTCCCTTGGCTCCTTTTTCATACACCTTATTAACAATGACTATAATCAGGATGATGCGGAAGCCAGCCGCGCTGATCATGTTGAGGTAATCTCCCTTTCCTCCGGTTCAGATCACGTGCCGGTTCAAAAATTTCGTCATGCAGTTCAGAAAGTAAAACACTCTCACCCACTTGCTCATTTGGATCCACAATTTTCTTTGAAGACACAGTAACAAGAAGGTTGTCACACAACCCGGCATAGTGGTCAACAGGTCACTTCCTCCGATTTACCAGACACTCCACCCCGGAAGCGTCGTCCAGAGGTCTCTTCCTCTTTTAATAAGCCTTGTCCCTTGGCGTGTTGCTTCCGAAACCCACTTAATCTGTCTGACTCAAATTATCAGGTGTCCTCCAATTCCTCATCTGGCGGTTCATCAACTACTCAGCTGCCTCCCCTCAAGACCGGCGCTGGGTAAGTATACCACCTTTCAGATTTTTCTTCATGCGCCGGTTTACCATACTAATGCTTGCTTTGATGTTGTAGCGCCAAGGCCCGTCTGAGTAAAAAAGCCAAGACCAGTGGCCCCACTAATGAAATTGAACCGGAAAAGACTCCAGAAGATGTCGGTCGAGACACTAATGTTGTCATGGATGACTCGGCCCCACAAGATCCAGCCACTGATGCTAATCCGCCGAAAGCTGACCCGACTATGCATGTTGATCCATCAAGTACGCATGCTACGCCTCCAAGCCCATCTGCTGATCCGCCGAGCCTAGCTGCCAATCCACCGAGCCCAGCTGCTAATCCGCCGAGCCCAGTCAGGGGTACCGTCAATCCGCCAAGTCCGTCAAAAGGTGGCGATGATGTTATTATCACTGGCACTGCTTATACCGCCCCAGGCAATCCAGTTGCTTTATCAAAACATACTGCCAAGGAGGAATTTGCTGCTATGGGCAAGGGGAAAGGGAAGACCGACTTTTCGAGCTATGTTAATCTATCTGCTCAGGAGCTTCATTCCGGATTTCTGAACCGGTTGTACACAAGCCGAGATTATGAGGCCAGTTTGGTGAATCTGATGAAGGAACGCTATGAGGTAATCTTCCAAACACTTTCATCCTTGTTCTATATATTCACTGCATTGCAGCCCCCAAAGGCCGGTTTGTCTCTTGAAGACAAACCGGGACTTTAAAGATGAAGAACACTTCGACTGAGTAGCCCCCAAGGGCTGGTTTATCTTTTGAAGATAAACCGGGACTTTTATGTTCCATACTATATTTTGTTAACATCCCTTGCCTGTGTATTTTCTGATCAAGCACACATTAGCCCCCAAGTACCAAGATTAAAACTTGTATTGATCCTTGGGACTTCAAACAATCAGTAGTAAAGAAGCAATCCGCATTAGTCCCCAAGTGCCAAGTGTATAACTGGTTATATGCTTGGGACTTTTGATAAAAATATTAACATGCTCCTCATCTGATTGTGGCAGGCTGATATAAATCACCAAGTTTCTCAAATTGCTAATCTTTAAGAGAACATCAAATCCCAACAATCAGAGACTTCCAAAGCCAAGGATGAGCTAAAAACCGCTTTGGCAGCCATGGAACAACTTAAAGAAGGGTTCAAGAATGATCGTGCCAGCTGGGAAACAGAGAAGAATGCATTGCTAAAGCGGGCTGAAGACGTCGAGTCAGCTCTTAAACTAGTGGCGGAAGAGCTAATTGGGTTGAAGCGCCAGGTGAATGCCATGACCTCTGCAATATTTGGTAAGTACTCTTGCCAAGATTTCTTGAATGACCATCTTTGAAATGTGCCGGTTTAACATCAAAATCTTAAACCGTTGTAGGTGGCCGTATTACTCATCTCGGCTCTGACATGCGGATGAAGCTGAAGGCAGCATACACTTTGATAGAACAACTATATACTGGTGCCCAACGGGTTATCTGTGTGGTTTCATACAACAAACCGGCCCCAACATTGATCAAGGACACTCTAGCAAAGTTATCCATGACGCCGGCGCAGATAGAAGAGATGAAGCGATCCGCTGCCAGGGCTGGCGCTTTGTTGGCACTTACCCGAGCCAAACAATGGATAGATGACCTAGATTAGGTTGATATTGCCAAGGGCTTTCCTGGTGAACAAGAAAACGGGACAGAATTTGATAACGAAGCCCTCAAAGTTCCGACAAAAGAGATGCGTCCTCTGGCAAGTGAATTGGCGGAAGAAGCTAACTTGACGGTTCACCGGTCCTTCTATGATGCCAACAACTAACGGATAGACACTGTCGTGAAGGAAGTGCAAAATCTTATCCCGCCAATCCGTAAGCACACTTACGCCCTTGACGTTGATCCGTCCGAACTTATAAGTGAAGAGGCTGTCTTTCAAGCATTAACCCGGATTGACTGGACCACCGTTGACTTCCAGCCACTAGATGGGGAGGAGGAGGCTGAATCGACGCCAGATGATCCATCAACTTCACGTCAACATGGTGATGAGTCTTGATCCGACAATCGGATTGATATTTCATAAACTTTGTTCGTTGGAAAGAACAATCCCTTATTTTGGGCTTTAAAGTGCCTTGTAATAGGCTAGTTGAAATACTTTGTTCTGCCGCCATTGTGCACTGAGATATAACTTTGTTTGATCCGCCATGAAAATTTCAGTGCTGGCGTATATACCTTCATAATATTATGCAATCCCTGTGTCTGCATAAAAAGATCTGTCCGGGCGGTTTACCGCTGGACGGGTCAAAATACCCAACACACAACCTGGTAGACAACCAAGGTTGTAAAAATAGCAAAAATAAATCATACCCGTGATATGGAATTTTGCTGTTGGTTTACCAACTTATTTGTAGTAAGGGGGAATACCCAACTTGCACCATGCAGTGCTGATATGTATGAATTAAAACCGGGTTATGATGAACACCGGAAGATCATACGGGCGACATGTAGTCAAAGCCCGACCGGATTAAAAGATGCCGGTTCACCATTGATTATATGCTTTAACAGATGATAACTGTAAGCCACGCCAGGTTAAGAAACACCGGGTTGAGATGAAGACATATAGTCTGGCCGAGTCGAAAGACACCTTTTGCTTGAAAAGTTGATCAATAAAGATGAAACTTGTAAAAAACAAAGCAAATAAAAACTTGTAGTCGAGGCTTTTCGAGGGCTACTAGGCCCAAATTCGAGGCTTTTCGTGGGCTGCTAGGCCGCTGAGTTAAACCATTTGACAAAGCCTTTTAAGATGGGCCTCCAACTAACCAATCATCATTTTAACTTTGACATGTTCAGGGTCTCAATGAGAGTAACTATCAAACGTTCGGCGGGTCATGCCAGGATTACCTGGATAGGAGTGGCTTACTTGATGAAGGCAGGTTAACCTAGGGTTTTAGGTGAATACACCAGGCTTCCAAGCCGTGGGTCGATACCCGGTTACAAGGGTACTTTCAAACTCTATGTTACTTTACACAAAGAGCCCCCAAGTAACTTTGTGAGCTGTGCTCAATGGGTGCCTATGTTTGAGTCGTGCTTGTAGCAACAAATCTCTCTTTGGCCCCTTGGGTGTGAAGCTCCCAAGTTGTATGATGGCATAATAGCCGGTTTAATGGACAAAACGGGTCATCGCTTTAGAAGCAGAAGCCCCCTTGTAACCAAGAAATATTGGAAGAACGGCAGAGGCCCTGCTTGTAGCAAGGATGCCTGTTTATTATATTGATCATAATATATACATTGTCATAATATGTACATAAGAAGAGCCTATAACTCAAGTGTAGTAAGGCCGAATGAGAGCTTTATTCCACGGCCGTCGGGTCTCCTCCTCAGAAGTGCGTGAGTCTTCTCGAACGTCAATGAGGTAGTATGATCCGTTGTGCAGATTCTTGCTGACCACAAAGGGTCCTTCCCAAGGTGGGGATAACTTGTGCATATCGGTCTGATCCTGGATGAGCCAGAGCACTAAGTCGCCTTCTTGAAAGGTTCTTGTTTTAATCCGGCGGCTGTGATAATGCCACAGGTCTTGCTAGTAAACCGCCGAACAAGCCAAAGCTATATCTCGCTTCTCATCTAACAGGTCCATTGCTTCTTGACGTGCTTGCTCGTTGTCCGCTTCAACATAATTGGCAACTCGAGGTGAGTCATGATGAATATCACTGGGGAGTACCGCCTCTGCTCCGTAAACCATGAAGAAGGGCGTATAACCTGTAGACCGGTTTGGGGTGGTGTTTATGCTCCATAACACAGATGGTAGTTCTTCCACCCAGCAACCCGGCGTCCACTTCAAAGGGACCATAAGCCGGGGCTTTATACCCTTTAGAATTTCCCGGTTAGCTCGTTCAGCTTGACCATTGGATTGGGGGTGTGCCACAGATGCTACATCAAGCCGGATGTGCTCTCGTTGGCAAAAATCCTCCATCTCGTCTTTAGATAGGTTCGTGCCATTATCTGTGATAATGCTATGTGGAAAACCAAAACGGAAGATCACCTTTTTGATGAACTGAACCGCCGTGGCTGCATCACACTTGCTCACTGGCTCCGCTTCAACCCATTTAGTGAACTTGTCAACCGCCACCAACAGGTGGGTCTTCTTATATTTTGATCGCTTGAAAGGCCCTACCATGTCAAGCCCCCAAGTTGCAAACGGCCAGGTGATAGGAATCATCCGTAGTTCCTGAGCCGGAACGTGAGCTCGCCTTGAGAATTTCTGACAGCCGTCACACCGTCTGACCAAGTCCTCAGCATCAGCGTGAGTCGTCAACCAATAGAAGCCATGACGAAAATCTTTGGCAACCAAGGATTTTGAACCGGCGTGATGACCACAATCTCCTTCGTGGATCTCATGTAAAATCTCACGGCCTTCTTCAGGAGAAACACAGCGCTGGAACGCACCAGAAACACTGCAGTGGTGTAACTCGCCATTGTGAACAACCATGGACTTGGACCGCCCGACTATCTGTCTGGCCAAAATTTCATCATCTGGTAGCTCGCCCTAGTTCATATATGCCAAGTATGGAACCGTCCAATCCGTAATGATATGTAAAGCGGCCACCAACTGTGCCTCCGGATCAGGAATAGCGAGGTCCTCCTCCGTAGGTAGTTGAACTGGCGGGTTATGCAAGACATCCAAAAAGGTATTGGGTGGCACCGGTTTACGCTGAGACCCCAGCCGGCTTAAAGCATCGGCTGCTTCGTTCTTGCGCCGATCAATGTGCTCCACTTGATAACCCTTTGACCAGCCACAGTATCCACCTCTCGTCGGTAAGCTGCCATGAGTGGATCCTTGGAATCCCAAGTACATGAAACTTGTTGGGCTACCATGTCTGAGTCTCCAAAACATCGTACACGGCTTAAGTTCATCTCCTTAGCCACTCGAAGACCATGGATTAAAGCTTCATACTCAGCTGCATTGTTAGTACAAGGGAACATTAAGCGAAGAACATAATGAATTTTATCACCTCGAGGGGAAGTAAGGACAACTCCAGCCCCCGAGCCCTCCAACTGCCTGGACCCGTCAAAGTGTATAGTCCAGTATGTACTGTCAGGTTTGTCTTCTGGTGCCTGCAACTCGGTCCAGTCATTGATGAAATCCACAAGAGCCTGGGACTTGATGGCTATGCGGGGCATATACTTCAAACCGTGTGGCCCAAGTTCGATAGCCCACTTAGCGACCCGGCCAGTTGCCTCCCTGTTCTAGATTATATCCCCCAAAGGAGCAGAACTGACCACTTTGATGGGATGACCTTGAAAGTACTGTTTAAGCTTCCGACTTGCCATAAACACCCCATACACCAGCTTCTGCCAATGAGGATATCTTTGTTTTAAATCAATGAGCACTTCGCTGATATACTAAACCGGCCTTTGAACCGGGTACTCCTTCCCAGCCTCCTTGCACTCCACCACAATGGCAACACTGACAGCCTGGGCATTAGCAGCCATATACAACAGTAGTGGCTCCTTATCAACGGGAGCAGCAAGAACTGGCGGTTCAGCCAACTGCCACTTCAAGTCCTCAAACGCCGCATCATCTGCATCACTCCAGACAAAATTGTCTGTTTTCTTCAACATCTGATACATAGGAATTGCCTTTTCTCCCAAATGGCTGATAAACCGGCTCAAAGCCGCAATATGACCCGCCAGTCGCTGAACATCATTGATACACGCCGGTTTTGCCAAGGATGTAATTGCCTTGATCTTTTTCGGATTAGCCTCAATGCCTCTGTTGGACACCAGAAAGCCCAAGAGCTTGCCTGTCGGAACACCAAAAATACACTTAGCCGGATTGAGCATCATTTATAAACTCTCAGATTATCAAAGGTCTCTCGCAAATCAGATATGAGTGTCTCTGCTTTCCTGGACTTGACCACAATATCGTCCACATAAGCATGAACATTGCGCCCAATCTGAATATGAAGAAAATTCTGCACGCAACGTTGATAAGTTGCTTGGGCGCTCTTGAGCCCAAATGGCATAGACACATAGCAGAAGGCTCCAAAGGGAGTAATGAAAGCTGTCTTCTCCTGGTCCTTAACTGCCATCTTGATCTGATGATAACCAGAATAAGCATCCAAAAAACTCAAATGCTCACAACCCGCCGTAGCATCAATGATTTGAACAATATGAGGGAGGGCGGAGGGATCAGCTGGGCAAGCTTTATTCAAATATGTGTAATCCACACACATACGCCAAGTGCCGTTTTTCTTAAGTACCAGCACCGGATTAACCAACCACTCTGGGTGAAACACTTCAATGATAAAACTAGCAGCCAACAACCGGGCCACCTCTTCTCTAATGGCCTTGCGTCGTTCCTCGTTGAAGCGGCGAAGGAACTGTTTAACTGGTTTAAACTTGGGATCAATATTGAGAGTGTGCTCAGCGAGTTCCCTCAGTACACCTGGCATGTGAGAAGGCTTCCATGCAAAATTGTCCCGGTTCTCACGGATGAACTCGATGAGCGTGCTTTCCTATTTCAGATCCAAATTTGTGCTGATACTAAACTGCTTCGATGAATTGCCAGGAACGAAATCAACAAGTTTAGTTTCGTCAGCCGGTTTGAACTTCAGGGCCGGGTCATGTTCTGTAGAGGGCTTCTTTAGGGAAGTCATGTCTACCGGATCAACATTGTCCTTATAGAACATTAACTCCTCCATTGCACAAACCAATTCAGCATATGCCGCATCACCTTCCTCACACTCCAGAGCAATCTTACGGCTGCCATGAACTGTAATGGTCCCTTTGTGACCCGGCATCTTGAGCTGCAGATAAACATAACACGGCCTTGCTATGAATTTAGCATAAACCGGCCGCCCGAATAAAGCATGGTACGGACTTCTGATTTTGACCACTTCAAAGGTCAGCATCTCAGACCTTGAATCATGATCATCTCCAAAAACCACTTCAAGAGCTATCTTACGAATTGGGTAAGCCGATTTACCAGGCACCACTCCGTGAAAAATGGTGTTTGACGGTCGAAGATTCTTATCTGTCAACCCCATATGCTGGAAGGTTTCATAGTACAAGATATTGATACTGCTCCCTCTGTCCATGAGTACCTTGGTAAACTTATAACCTCCCACCTGAGGTGCAAGCACCAAAGCTAGGTGACCCGGATTGTCAACCCGGGACGGATGATCCTCCCTGCTCTAGACAATAGGATGCTCAGACCAGCGTAGATAACGTGGCACCGCCGGTTCAACAGAGTTCACTGCCCTTTTATGGAGCTTCTGATCGCGCTTGCACAAGCTAGTAGTGAAGACATGATATTGTCCACCGTTTAACTGCTTTGGGTTGCTCTGATAACCCGACTACTGGTGATTCCCCTTATTACCTTGATGATTACCACCTTGGTTGTTCTGATTGCCCTGATTATTTTGAAACCCTGAGCTTGAACTGCCACCACCGTAACCCGGCCCATGGAATCCTGGACCAGAACCGCCAGGTGGACCCTGATCTTACCGGAAAAGATCAGAGTTTTTGAATTCCCTCATGATGTGGCAATCCTTCCAAAGGTGTGTGGCCGGAGCCTCCTTTGTTCCGTGCTTTGGGCAGGGCTGGTTTAACAGGCGTTCCAGATTCATTCCTCCACCGCGCTGGGGTAGTTTACCCCTACGATGCTGCATATTACCCGGCACATTGGTGTTAGCCACAAAATCGGAATTGTCCACTTTACACTTACCATTGTTTCCATGGCCCGCCTGATTATGCTGCCCCTTTGAACCGACATTCTTCTTTCCCTTCTCCTATTTCTCTTCATCAGAATCAGGGTCTTTGGTATTATCAGAATCATCATACTTAACCAGAGCCGCCATAAGTGTTCCCATATCATTGCAATGACGCTTGAGCTGTCCCAACTTCATTTTCAATGACTTAAATCGGCAATGACGCTCCAATGTTACGATCGCCGTGTCAGCTTTGATGCGGTCCGACGAATGCAAAACTTCTGAATCCCGGCGTACCCAATGAGTCGTTGACTCATTCTCTCCTTGGACACAGGCATCTAGATCCAAAATGTACATAGGTTGTTTGCACATATCTTTGAAGTTTGCTATGAATTTGTCCTTCAACTCCTCCCATGAATTAATCGAGTTAGCCGGCAGGCTCTTCAGCCAGGTCTGAGCCATTCCTTCTAGCATCATGGTGAAGTATTTTGCACACGCCGCTTCATCCACATCCGGCATCTCCATTGCCATCTCATAACTCTCCACCCACGCCTCGGGGGGCTGGTCAGCGGTATAGTTAGGCACCTTGCGCGGACCTTTGAAATCTTTGGGCAACCGCACATTCCGGAGAGCCGGGATGAGACACGATACTCCCCAGGAGCTGAAGGCAAGCCCGGTCCCTCGTTCTACTGACGCCACTGGCTGAACCGGGCCGGGCTGATGATGACCCGCATACTGTGCCACTAAAGCGGCCTCCCTACATGCTCTGCCATTATCTACCACGTCCTGAGCATTCTGACCGCCGTTTGCCGGATTAGCCCCTCGAGGCGCATCATGACGCCGCGCGCTGCTTGACACTGCTGACTCGTCTATATGCCTGCTATAACTCTTGCTCGGGCGGGGGGTTGAATGTATTCCCCCTCGGCTGTAGGAATAAGCCCGTTGCTGAACGACGGCGGTTTGAAGAAGATCCCTGGCTCGTCGAGTCTCAATCACTGCTAATGAATCACCCTCCATCGGAATAGCCGCCAAACGTGACGCTGCTGCAATCATGTTATCCAAGGGGATGGAAAAGTGACTCGGCGGTGTTGGTACATATTGTGGTGGGTTATCCGTCCATCGAGGCGGGTCCATGACCCGTGGCTGATCGGGCGCTGCCCCAGGTGCCTCGGTCCGGTTTACTCCCGCCAGATTGCTAGGCCCAGCTCCTGGTGTGCTGAAGAGATTTAGACCCTCATAAATTTGTGGCAGTCGAGACCGGTACTTCCTTCTCATAACTTCGTTTGATGAGTTCTGATCCAACGTAAGCCGGTAATTCTGCGCTTGGATTTCCTGTGATCGGGCATCTAAAGCAGCCCGTTCTTCATCCATCCTAGCCTCCTCAACCGCCAAGTCCGCCTTGGCCTGAACTATCTGATCCTTTAGCTTCGCAACATCCGCATTGTGCTGAACTTGAGTCTCCGGAGTTACCACTGTGGTCAACAGTGCCGTCCAATCGTCCAGTAAACCGGCAAGAACTTGAGCCGGCCGGCGCACCGAGCCTCGTGCCGCGGCTACCGCTCCGGAGACCATTGCTGCTGTAGATGAAGATTGCACAGTGGGCTGCGTACCGACCATGAAGACCGCGACCCGGTTTGGCGGTTCATGGGGACTCGGAATACTATCGCCATCGGAGTATCCCTTGAACCGGCCATCTTGCAATTGGTATAGCGACTCGGTTTCGCCAGTGGACGATTCACCATCTGAGTAGACGGCCGTCTCACCGTCGGACACCGATTCAGATTCCGCGCCATGGATGAATCCTACGAACGCATGCTTCATGGCAGGCTGAACTCGGGCAAGACTTGCACGCTGAACCGTCTCGACGAGGTCGGTGGAGATGTCCGGCTCAGGGCCCGGTTCGCCGATCTTGCTAATGAAAACGTGAATTCCGCCAAAGGGGACCCGGTACCCGTACTCGATTGAGTCGGCCTCGGGGCCCTAGCCTACGTTGTCGATGTAGAGCTTGCCGCGACGACTCTTGGTCATCCGGCCAACCACGTACCCCTTGAGTCCTTCAAAGCTGCCCTTCAGGAACTCGAAACCATCGTGCGATAGCCCCACGGTGGGCACCAACTGTCGTGGAAATATCACGTCAGATGTCCGAGCGGAAGGACTTAGTCGTGGAGCCATCGCAACGAGATTAGCCTGAAGGGGTTAAACTGGACAAGGGACATGAGAGTTATACTAGTTCAACCCCTTTGATGAAAGTAAAAGCCTACGTCTAGTTGTGATGGAATTATTGTGGTTTCGATGACCAGGGAGCAGATACGCTTTGCCTGAGTCTCGAGTTGTTGTCTCTTGTCCCTGAACCGCCGCCAGGTCGTCCCTTTATATGCACAGGTTGACGCCCGCCCGGTTTACAGAGTCCTGAGGCCGACTCATACAAGTGTTCAGCTTGGTCTCTCCCTTTCCCTAACTTAAATACAAGTGTACAACTATGGCGGTTTACCACTATGGGCCCTAATCCGCCTCCGGGCTCTGGGCCTCTAAACTTTATCAGTAAAGCGCCATCTTCTTGTCTTCATGGGCTTCAGTATAGCTGAGCATGAACCGGCCCCTCCTGGGCGGTTTACATTCAGTGGTTATATCCTCAACAATTCCAAAATCAGAAAATGGAAGGACTACACATTGTAGACCTGCTAGACAAAATCAGGCAAGTCTTAATGGAGAAATTTGATCTAAGGCAAAGCATTTCTGCTGGCACTTATGGAGGGTATATCATAGTCCCCAAAGTGATGAAACAGTTAATGGCAAATGAAATACCTTAGATATGAGAATTGTTAAGAGAAGTACTCATGAGGCAGAGGTGACTGGAAATTGATAAAGAAAAGAGGGAGTGGAGGTATCTTGTTGATCTACAAGCACAAACTTGTAGCTGCAGAAAATGGCAAATCACTGGACAACCTTGCATTCATGCATTATACTTCATTACTTCACTCAGAGGTCCACCAAGTGAGATTGATTAGTATGTGCATGAATTTTACTCTGTGCAAAGATTCAATCTTACTTATGCAGAGAATTTGCTTGCAATGGAGGGGAAGCAGCAATGGGACATTGTTGATACTGGGTTTAAACTGTGTGCACTAGTGAAAAATAGACCACCTGGAAGACCAAGGAGAACTAGGATAAGGGCACAGGCAGAAGGAAAAGGTCTTGGAGGAAGGCAAAAGAAATGCAGTAGATGTGGAAGACTTGGTCACAGAGGCACCCATTGCAAAGAGTCAATTGATCCTGCATTTGGAGAAGATGAGCATTAGGGTGCAGAAAATGCTCCAGAAAATGCTCTTGCAACTGCTCCAAGCTCTCCGCCAACTGCTACAAGCTCTCCACCAACTGCTCCAAGCTCTCCACCAGCTTCAAGCTCTCCACCAGCACTTGTCAGGTATGTTTTCTACTACATGTTCATGCATTCATTGTGTAACTTCATTATTTCATACTCATCTTGATTGTTTACATGCTTCTCAGTCCAAAGAAATATACTAAAAGAGCTACTTAGAGAGGAACTAGGTGGGGGTTACCACAAAAGAAGGTGAAAGGCGGCAAAACTGCTGTCAGCACAAGGAGCAAAGCTGCAAATCCTACTGCCAACACTAGGAGCAAGAGGGCCAAACTAGTGTGATCAGCTTATGTTTGTTCTATTCAACTAGAGTGATGAACTGCTATGTTAGATGTAATGTGTTAACTGATTGGGTTTCTTTGCATGTTGTCAAACTATTGTGAACTCCTGTGTAATGTGCTCATATTTGTCATGTGCTACACTTGTGTGCTCATATTTGTCCCTGTGCTACACTTGTGTGCTCCTATTTGTCCCTGTGCTACACTTGTGTGCTCATATTTGCCCCTGTGCTACACTTGTGTGCTCAATTTTCCCCTGGATTGATATATATTTGTGCTCATATTTACCACATGGAAACATGACTAGCCAAAAGTACCCTAATGTGCATTCATAAAGGATATAAACCACATTAACCACATTAAGCATCGGTACATTCAAAGATCACAACATACCATTACATCTATTACAATTTCATAGTTCACACCATTATATAAAGGCTTTATTACATAAAGACTCCAGAACATAACTACATAACCTAGATCAGCAAACACTTAATTAGCCTAATTTGACCACACGGAAACAAGACTAGCCACAATGCTTATGCCAAGAACAATGACAAAGCACATTGTTTCCATCAGCTCATTCTTTTTTTTTAAACTTTTGCTTGAACTTCCTGTTTTTAGTGGTAAGATCCATAACCCTCCTCTCCAGATTGCTTGGTTTGATCCAACTGTGTTCAAGGGCAGCTTGTAAATCCTCAAAAGCAAACCCAACATAGTCAGTAGGAGGGGGGGGGGGTCAATCCATACAACCCAATGACATTCATCGGGAAGCTGCAAAAGCATAGTTCAAAAATAATGTCAAACTAAAACCTTAGCATCAATTCGACAGAAAAATATATCAAATTGAGGGAAATATAGCACTTACATCAACTAGAAAACCCAAAAAATGTCTACCAGTGCTTGCTCCTCCCCAAGCTACACGGCGAGCCGGAACTAGCCCATGCCCTAGGCATCTACGCTTCGAGCGCTCCTCAAGGCCACAAAAACACATGGGATTGGGAATGAAATGCTCTGAACTAAACTGCACAATGCCGCAACCATCCACCTATAAATGAAATCGGATTCACATGGCTAAAAAATCCCAAATCCGCACAAACCCTAGATCTCAAATCCCCAAATATGCAGACTTTACTAACCTCCTCCTCCACGGCTGAAGTCACCAAGCACTGAGCCGTCGAGGACATGGACGCCATCTTCCTTTCCTAGCTCTCCAGCACTAAGCTGTTGAAAATCGCCTGTGTAGCCGCCTCCTCCTACACTCTATTCTTAGCATCGGGAGGAAGAAGAAAACCGAGAGAGATAACTGTTCGGTTGCCCCCCACATGTAAGTAGGGGCAAACTTGTCCCAAAATTGTCTCGAAAACGGTCAAACCACTTTGACTGGACGGAAACGACGCGGAGGGGTATTTCTAAAACTGCACCAGACGAAAGAGGGGCAAAGTTGAGCACATGATTTTTTAGGGGTAAAGATGAGACTGGGGCAAGATTAGGGAAAAAATAGAATTGGCCCATAAAATAAATATAACAATAGAGAAGAGAGTAGACATAGCAGGGACGTCGGGAAAGGATCACACGCGCGCGGGGAAAAGCAGCCGGGCGCGCGCTAGTTTTGGCACGTGGCATCTGGCGCGCTTTATAAAATCCAACGCCCTCCCACCGCTCTGTGCCTTGCCACCGCTCTCTCCCCGCTCTACGCCTCGCCACCACTCTCTCCCTTCTCTTTCTCACCTCGCCACCGTCGCGCCACCATGCCACCGCGTCACCAGCATACTTGGGGATACCGCGGCATTCGTGCGCGTCCCTCCCATGGCTTCTCCGCCGAGGTCTGGTCCCACGGTATACGCCTCGGCCTCGGCAATTTCGACATCGCCAACGAGGCCGCCCGTGCGTACGACGCGGCGGCTTGGCGCCTCCGGTGGCCTTATAGAACATTGAACTTCCCCAACGTGCCGACGCGGGAGCGGGCACAGGAGCTCGCGCCTCTGCCGCAACTTATCACCGACGAGGATTGTCACAACAACCACACGCAGGAGCACCGTCTTAGCATCGCCGAGATGGACAAGGAAGCCATGGCACTGTGGCGCCAACACTTTCCGCAGGACATAATCAACGAGCGTGAGTTATACGCGCAAAGGAGGGCGGAGAGGGAGAAGAGGAGGGTGGAGCGAGCCGCCTATCGCGAGGACAAGCATACATGAAAAGAGGATGCTCAATTCAAGATGAGGCTAGGAGCAGCGTCGCCCTGGTAATCCGATGATGATCGGTATATTCACGCCTACATTGAGACATCGGAGGAGGACATCACCGAGGAGGAGTCAGACAACGAGGAGTAGTTGAACTATCTATTTTTTATCTATGTATGCTAATCTATGCTGAGAACTATCTATGTCTCTACTCTCTACTCTCTACTTTCTATCTCTACTTCTCGATCTCAGCATTCCGGGCCAGCAAAACTGGCTATTCCGGCGCTGTAAACGCTTTTTTAAAGTGCCGCGCATTGCACTTTTGTTGGAGATGCTCTAACATGGCAGACTAGTGCTTTAATGTTTCCCACAAGATGCGTGAGTATTACTACTCCCTCCGTCCCATAATATAAGAACGTTTTTGACACTAGCGTAGTGTAAAAAAAACATTCGTATATTATGGGACGGAGGGAGTATATTTTTCTTGCCATGATGAGATTTTAAAACCACGAGTGCGAACATGCAGAGGAGCAATGAAGACCAAACACGGGATATTGGGGACATCTTCATGCATCATGGCAAGTTAAAGAGGAGCTGCACCGAACCTATAAAATGAGCTTTGGTAAGTAACACCCTTTCAATTACTTTCGTTTAGCCTCATGTTCTTCGATGTGTGTATGTTGTAGTTTCTGTTTCTCTTAGCCTCGTGTTCTTTGATGTGTAATAAGAAGAGTCTTAATCGTCCTAATGCTTTCGTTTTTAGCTTGATGTAGGAAGTGGGTGTTCTCACCTTGTACTCTTTTTTTATATTTTTCCTTTTGAGTTCACTTCTTCGAGTCCTGTTTATCTGGCTTCTACTAAATGGATCTGGGTTGCTCTGAGTATTGATCTAAAAAAGAAGTAACTTCATGTCAGGATGCAGTTCCTGCGAGGAGGGAAGTATGGTCAACCTCGAGATCATGTTTCCATAATGAGGCTGGATTACACACAAGGTGCCAGTTCCCTAATGATGCTGGATTAGATACAAGGTGCAAATTCCCAGATGATGCTGGATTACACACAAGCCAGGTGGAGTCGTCAACTGTTCTTGTCCTCGTGGCTCTAGTAAAGGCTGAAAGAAAGCATGCAGCATCCCTTGAGAATGTAGCCGAGTTCCTAAAGAAGCGAAAAGAGCAATCAGATGCTCTCTTCACCCAAGCCAAAGAAGAGATGGAAGAAGCCAAACATAAGCTAGCAGAGGCAGAGCAGGCTAGGCGTCTCCTGCTATCTAAAACTGTTGTCAATACAAATTTTCCTTCATAATAGCTATGTTCAAATGCTTATCCAGTCAGCATGCCTGTTGTGATGTCCATGCATCCACTGATGTGGAACAAAATAATTTTTTTGGGTCATGTAATAACAGCAATTACTTTCCAAACAATAACATACGAAGCATTAGACATGGTATAGTTCACGCGCAAGCCCAACATTCCAAGTTCAACTTCCACATCAAACTCATGTTCACAGATATCTGCACATTCATAGGTAATGTCCACAACCATGATTCACTTCAAAGCAAAAAAATGTGAGGAGAGTTATAAATAAAGAAAAACCTCTAGTTCCTACTAACAGTGCGAGCACGACAAGTCAAGACCATGCGTAATTAATTATATATTGGACATTTTTTGTGTTCTAAAATGCTGTCCGGCTCGTGGAAGGACGTGTTGCCGCGCGCGGATTCAATGGAGGCAGGCGGGGCAGTCTGAAGCCGGTTGCATGCGGCAAGGAGGCGTGTTCAGCCGGGCCTGGAACGAGTGGGGCCCTCTTGGCCGGTGCGCCGGTTCAATGCCTGCCCTATGAGAGGCCACGTCCGTGTCAGAGCAATCACTCCCTCCAGTCCTTTTTTGTTTGGGTATAACAAAATCTCGTTTTCTATTCACATTTTACAAGTAAAATTCTGGACAAACTTTGACCCTCAAGACTAGTAAACTAGAACGGAGGTAGTAGTTTTTTTATCAAATAAGGGTTTCCCCCTTCCGATTTTCATTACTGAAAACCAACATCTAAACCATAGTATTTGCCCTAGAACTACCAGGTTCAACATCTCGCAACATAAACCCATACAACCACACGCCAAGGAGGTAGTAGTTATGAACTCCATTTTCGCTCCATACCAATCGTTCTAAAAACTACTTAGTACTTATAACGTGCCATTGAAAATCAGAACTCTTACCCTGCTGAAAAATGATATTTTAAATGTGGCTACTCTACCTGTGGCAACTAGCGAGCCACCGCCTCCTGGTCATTCACATGTGGTCCCGACCATCAACTCCTACGGATCAAATTATCACGCGAGCTGACTATTCCTACAAAGGTGCGCTCCACCACGTACCCGGTACCCGCACATGCAGCAATCGTGCACCTAGGGTTTTAGGGTTTATTTGTTAATAGTGCCTTTATGTAACTCTCATGTGTGCGAGACAGCAAGAGACCGACTACGTGCGTGCGCCTCTTCTCTTCGTATATGTACTCCACCGTTTGTCTGGTGTCCAAAAAATTATACAGTAGTAATAACTACTAGCAATGTGCCAATGCTTTGCCACACGATCAAAGTAGACTAATACATATTCACCGATTTGATAGAAAAAAGAGTCCAGTTTTGAAATACATATATCACTAAAAATATGTTATGTTTCACTCAAAATGTATTCCTTTGGCGGTTTTGATGAGATAAAGGAGGAATGTTGTTGGTTTCAAGATTCGAGAAGTGGTATATCTCTAATTTCTACTCTTACTAGCAAGATTCCCGTGCGTTGCACGGAACATCAAGATCTTGTGGGAGAAAAGGATGAACGAGGGAAGGCCTTATCTGCAAATGTGGAGAGGATTGTGGGTAAATTGCCATAGTTTCCTTCCTATCCGTTAGATATAGATCGGACGGCCTATATTGCAGGATGGCAGGCACACCATCATCATCGGCTATGCTTTTTCTAAGAGTAGAGATAAAAAACAGAGTTGGTGATGTTGGTGTGCCTGCCGTCCTGCAATATAGGCCGTCTGATTTATATCTGACGGATAGGAAGGAAATTATGGAAATTTTGCAAAAAGATACCCACACCCCTCTCCACATTTGCAAATAAGGCCTTCCCTCGTTCATCCTTTTCTCCCACAAGATAAACTACTCATACAAATGCATCTTGATGTTCCGTGCAACGCATGGGCATCTTGCTAGTTGTTGCAAAAAGCCCATGTGTGTGTGTGTTGTGTGTGTGACAGAGAGGGAGAGAGGAGGAGGATGGAGTGTCGTGTGTGACAAAGACATAAAGAGTGTGTGTGTGCGAGAGGTATCAGCTTAAAATGAGGCGATAGTGTGTGTGTGCACGATAGAGAGGGCATGTCTCAAGAAGGGACGAAAATCTACATAGATACAAGGAGCGCGAGAGAGACATGTATGCGATAGTGGAAGCACGAGTGTGCGGTTTTATAAACCTATCTGGAGGCTAGTTGATCAATGTTTGTGAGAGAAATACGAGTCGGGGGTGTGAAAGCAAGAGTTTTGTGTGTGTGAGAGAGACGGTAGTCGGGAAGGGGAGTTGAATCAGGAGTTGTGTGTGTGTGAGAGAGAGAGGTGGGGAGTTTGTCTGATCGGTAAACAAATGAATAATGACAGTTTTATAACTGGGATGGAGATGGAAAGGAGACCGCGACAAATGTTGTGTCTGCAGGAGAGAGTAATTTTAGTGGTATGAGTCATATCTAGAGATATATAGGGTGTGTGAGAGAACCCCATAGAGATAAAGACAAAGTGAAAGACGAGTGAGATAGTGTGTGTGGCGGTGTAACAGAAAGCTTAGGTACCTAGTGATAACAGAGAACAGTAGAGACGTGACAGATAATGAAAACCGTGTAATGTATAATGATAGGGAGAGTGTGACACTTCTCAAGGGAGACGTTGAGAGACCATGTTTGCGAAGATAGGAGAAACATGAAGTGAGCGTGCGGGTGAGCTGGAGAAAAGAGAGTGATAGCTACATGAAGGAGCATGCGAGAGAGATGGGCATGAAAGGAGTCAACATAAAAGGGATTCAAATATTTGAATTCGAGATGATGATACATGTAATTCATACTCGAACCAAAATTGATCTATCAAACATGCATACTCATATGAATTCACGCGCATCTATGTTATTTAATATGTAGATATTACTGATCCCTACATTTTAGTAGAACATAATTTGGTTTAAAGTTTTTGAATTCAACCTTATGATTTTGACATCATTGTACTTGTAAATCATATTATACATATAAAGGAGCAGAATTCTTTGTTGTGCTTTTGAAAGTATATATGAAAAATGATGTATACAGAATTTTATTCCAATCGAAAATGGATCATGCCCGAACAAAAATAGAATACAAACTGGATTTGAGTTGAGTTGGCACGGTAAACGTGCACTCTTGCTCTGCAAAAATTTGAATGAAGCGGGGAAAGTCGCAGTAACCGCCCGAAACCAAAATCTGCGAGATGGAAGTTACTGCCTATCCTTGACACGCAAAGCCTATCGGCTCGATTTCTATAGGTTTCGATAGGGGTAGGTTTGTAATTTCACTCAAATGTGACATAACCGCCTCTCACCCAGATTCATACACAGTGGGCACCAAAACACAATGTCTCCTCGGCCGAAATTGACTCCCTCCCTGATTCATACAAGGTGGGCGCCAAAACAAACTTTCGGCGGCAAATATTCGGTGTATGCGAGATTACCGTCCTATCCCCAACCTACTAATATTGTTGTGATGTAGGAAATTTTAAACGGGGGCTAAGTTCGTAAATTTCCTCGCATTTGAGACAAGCGCACCCAGAAGACATGGTTCCCCCTTCCTCTCTACCTCGATTTCCCCATTCGTACTCCGTGGGTGCCAAAACACCCTCTCCACCCCAGCCTCCTCCGTCCGCCACCCCATCCACCACCGTCCTCCTCCACCATGCCGGAGCTGATACCCCGACGCCGTCGTCCATTACAAGAGATCGACCACTCTCATCCACGTCTTCAGACCAGGATCCTTGCATCCCGTCCTCTCGCTTCATCCCCACCGTCATCCACCTTGCCGGCGCCGCTCCTACGACCGTCTTGTCCACCGCGCCCGCCGCCATCGTCTACCCTCCTAGATATGCTTCCACACCGTCGATAACCATCGCTACCGCAGCAGCGCCAAATTCTCAGCAAATGCATACACGCCGCCGCACCAGAGGTGGTACTCTTTCGTATCTGCTCAACTTATTTATCGCGGCAAGAAAATAGATCGCCACTACTTTACTCGGATTTCTTCTCCATCACTTACTTGTTAGTTGAAAGCAAACATTGGTTGCTGATAACCCACAAGTATAGGGGATCGCAACAGTTTTTGAGGGTAGAGTATTCAACCCAAATTTATTGATACGACACAAGGGAAGCCAAAGAATATTCTCAAGTATTAGCAGTTGAGTTGTCAAGTCAACCACACCTGGATAATTTAGTATCTGCAGCAAAGTGTTTAGTAGCAAAGTAATATGGAAGTAAACGTAACAATAGCAAAAGTAATATTTTTGGGTTTTGTAGTGATTGTAACAGTAGCAACGGAAAAGTAAATAAGCAAAGAATAATATATGAAAACACTAAAAAAAGACACATCCGTGACATTTTGGGCCGAACGAATTTTTTTCTGTCATACATATGACACTTCTTTGACGATAACTGTGACAGAACCCGGTATCATCATAGATGTGGTGGGCTCCTACTTCTATGACAAAAAATCATGACAGAAAATGGGCTTTTCCTCCTGGGCGGGCCGGAGACGCAGCCGCATGACATTCTTTGGGCCGTCCATGATGGAAAAAACCGTGGTAGAAGCGAGGGAGAGGAAAATTTCGGGGAGTTGCTGGTTACGGTGGGAGGTCGGGGGCCGAGCGATGTGCGTTTCTCTCGTACACGTACGTGTGTGTGTGCAAGGCGTTGGCTCTAACTGAACCCGAGCGAGGCGTTGGGCTCTAACTGAACCCGAGCGATTGCACTGCAGGCTACGCGTTACTGAACCCGAGCGATCGATCGATGGCTGTTAACTGAACCCGATCGAGCGATTCCTTCGCTACTGCTGCTAACTGAAGCCGATCGATTGGATGAACAGCGAGCGTT
>NC_041383.1:767675321-767694561 GCF_002162155.2 Triticum dicoccoides | reverse complement strand
TATGGATGAACAGGACCCCGTGGTGCGGAGGGTTGTATGAACAGTAGACGGTGGAGGGGTGGTTGAATAGGACCCCGTGGTGTGGAGGGCTGGATGAACAGTAGATGTTGGAAGGGTGCCCATGGAGGGGTGGTTGAACAGGAGCCGGTGGAGTAGCGCGCGGTGGAGGCTGGATAAACAGGAGCCCGTGGAGGCTGGAGGAGGTCGACGGTAGCCCGTGGAGGCTGGAGGAGGTCGATGGTGGAGATGAACAGTATCCCGTGGAGTCCCATTTTGTGGTACGCCACACCCCTCTCGATGAACAGGACCCCCACTTCGACCGTAGGAGGTCCGTTTCGTCCGTTTTGCGGTACGCCACACCCCTCCCGATCAACAGGACCCCTGTTTCGACCGTACGAGGTCCGTTTCGTCCATTTTGCGGTACGCCACACCCCTCTAGATCAATAGGAACCCCGTTTCGACCGTAGGAGGTCCGTTTCCTCCGTTTTGCGGTACGCCAGACCCCTCCCGATCAACAGGACCCCGTTTCGAACATGGCTGGTCGAACACAAGGCCGTTTCCTTCGTTCTGCTGTACGCCAGGCCTCGTTTCCATCGCCAGTTCCGTCCAAGCCGGTTGGCTCCCACGCGTTCTGTTGCCTCATGATGAACATGACGCATTCAGTTGCCTCCCCATGAACACGACGCATTCCGTTGCCTCCCCATGAACACAACGACGATGCTATTTCTCCGTTCTGACCCAGCCATGTACACGAGCCCTCGCCGTACATATGCGCGAGTAGGCATTCGAGACCCTGCCCGTATGTACGTACGTGGCCGTATTTTCTTTCTTGCACCCTGGCCGCTATACGTACGTGTACATGCTACGTGCGCGCCTCTACAACGACCAGTATGTACGTACACGTTCGCGACCAGAATGACAATGCTACGTACGCTTCGACCAGGTGGGTCCCGACTGTCAGGCACTTCCTTGAGTGCAAAAATGTAGCTGGTGGGTCCCAGCAGTCAGACGGGCGAATCGTAATTTTTTT
Organism: Triticum dicoccoides; assembly: GCF_002162155.2. Taxonomy (NCBI): domain Eukaryota; kingdom Viridiplantae; phylum Streptophyta; class Magnoliopsida; order Poales; family Poaceae; genus Triticum; species Triticum dicoccoides. The sequence continues at coordinate 767,693,531 of NC_041383.1, read as the reverse complement.
GCCCGGACGCACTTCCTTTGCGTGCGAAGATGTAGCTGGTAGGTCCCAGCAGTCAGGGGGGTGAATCGTTTTTTTGCCCGGACGCACTTCCTTGCGTGCGAAGATGTAGCTGGTGGGTCCCAGCAGTCAGGGGGGCAAATCGTTTTTTTTTTGCCCGGACGCACTTGCTTGCGTGCGAAGATGTAGCTGGTGGGTTCCAGCAGGCAGGGGGAAATATTTTTTTCCCGAAATCCAGTGGCCCGTCCGGTGGGTCCCCGCTGTCAGGTGGAGGAATCATTATTTTGCGCGTAATAAGGAGGCACTTCCTTGCTGCGGCCGTGGACCCAGCTGTCAGCCTCTAGACGTACAGTCCATGTCCGATGGAAGTCGTTCCTTGACCATGTTGACCACGACGCGCCGAGAGCACCACAGTGGTGGATGACGGCGAGGCCTAGGAAGGGGACGACTCGGAGTCGGGGAAGACGCAGCAGTGGATGCCCACGCGAAGAGGAGTACGAGGGTTCACTGGTTCGGCTACGGTGTGAGGCTGCTGTTGCCGCAGAATAACACGGGGTGTGGGTGAGTAGAGGGATGGCCTGGCCAGTAGTGGGAGTAGTAGGGGCGGTGAGGCCTCCGCGGCATCACGGCCGGCCACGGGAGGAAGGAGCACGCGGCACGACCGGCGCTGGCTTGGGCGGCTGGAGCAAGAAGACCAGAGGTTGAAGAAGCACTACGGCCGTTGGATGAACATCGTACGGTAACAGGAGCTAGAATCGTTCATATTGACTAAGTTGACAAAGCCCCCCGTCCCCGTCAACTTGGTAGGCCCACAAGTCAGCCTCCCACTATGCTGGGTTCCAGCTAGCAGGGGGAGTATTCATTTTTTTTGCGTAATAAGGAGGCACTTCCTTGCGTGCAAATATAGCTGGTGGGTCCGACATGTCAGCGGGGGGCACGTTTTTTTCGCGAAATACAAAGGCCGTTCCGGTGGGTCCCAAATGTCCGGTGGATGAATCATTATTTTTTGCGTAATATGGAGGCACTTCCTTGTGTGCGGCCATGGACCCAGCTGTCAGCCTCTCCATGCGCAGTCTACTTCCGATGGTGTCGTTCGTTGACCATGTTGACCACGCCGCGCCGAGCGCATCCAAGGTGGTGGACGACGGCGAGGCCCCGGACAGCAACGAGCCGGAGATGGGAAGACGCGGGAGTAGATTCGCAGACGGAGAGGTGTATGAGGGTTAACTGGTTCTAGTGCGGTGTGGTTCGGCAGTCGGTGGAGAAGAACAAGAGGTGTGGAGGGGTGGAGGGATGGCCTGGCCAACGGTGGAGTAGCGCTTCATAGCGAAGCGTGCTAAGCAGAGCTGCTAGCAGCAGGAGGCGGGAGGTGGTCCCGGCAGCGCTGGAGGAAGAAGACGAGAGATTGAAGATGGATGCCGGTCGTTCGATGTAAATCCAACGGCTAACATGTCACAGTCATTTGTTGACTAAATTGACAACAACTTGCGTTGGCTTCGACCTATTGGCCCACATTTCAGCCTCCAAAAATGTGGCACGTATTCAACCCATTTGTTTCAGAATTTACAGTCTTTTTTTGCGCGGTAGAATTTACAGTCAATTTGATCTTTTTTTTGAATTATAGCCATTAGCTGGGCTGGGTGAACAAATAATGTAGTGTCCATGCGGCACATTTATTTTATTTCCTAAAAAATACAGGCCATTTGCACTTTCTTGAAATACATGATTTTGCTGGGCTGATTCTAATTATAATGTTTGGTTAGGCCAGCAATGTTATCAAAAAATAAAAAGGGGCTGAGCATTTTGTTATAAATATATTTAAATAATAAGTGATATTATTACATTCGTCCTTAAATCTTACCAAGCTTTTGTAGACAATCACCAGGATTTTCGTGCCAAAACAATCCAGGATTTTATTTGTTAAGAAATTATTTTTATAAGTTAATAAGATGTGGGATATTGTTTTCTTACATATGTAAGTATATGTTAAATATATGATGACAATAAAAATAATATATAAAATAATTTAAATATATATAATATAGTTAGAAGGGAAACATAAGTTGGACCTGGCATTCCTATTCTTATATAGAAAAATAGAACAGACCTCTGCGTTTTCTTCAAAAAAAATACATAAATTGGCTGCCAAAAATAAAACCTCGGATGGGAGGTCCATAGGCCGGTTGATAGATGAGGGCCCTCAGAAAATACAAACAGGCCTATGGACCTCCCATCCGAGGTCGTGGGCTGCGCATGTTAAAAATGAAAGCCTAAACGGGGCAGCCCAAAACCACGTCCAACACTTGCCAAAACTTCATCCCTCGTTTTCTCTGTGTTTCGCACACTCGACATTGTGTGGGCATTTTGACTGTGCATCATATGAAGATGTGCTATGCATGAATGTTGATCAGCATGATGTTAACTGGCTGGTAGTTCCATTTTCGACCATGAATAAAACTTCCAACATGATGTTAACCCTGTTTGAAAAGGCCGTGTTAATATAAATGCTCTGCCTCTGAAAGTTGCAGTTTCTTATCTGAAACTGAACTTGCAGTTTCTTATCTGAAACTGAAACTTGCAGTTTCTTCTCTGAGAATCACATTGTCTGCACTTTTATACTCCCATGAAACTACATTTTTTTAAGTGCTAAAAATAGATCTCTAGAATTCATAAAATACTTCATATGCTCAATACTGCAAATCTGAAATTCAAAAGACATTCATATCTGAAAGTACCCTCAAAATACACAACACAAAACACAATTCACAACCTGCAAATACTGACAATCCTAAGCTCCTCCTGACAATTCACAACCTGCCCGACTATTGGGCTGGGGGGGGGGCAGCCCCCTCCTATTCCTCGGCGACAGACATCCGGCCCGTGAGATGATGTGAACGGCGAGGGAGACGATGGTGGGGAAACATCGTCGGGCCAACTGCTTTTCTCCTCTTGCAGTTGGGTTCGGTCGACGAAGACTCCACCGGCTCGCTCTGGCAGGACACCCTCACAAACGGCACCCTGTAGATGCTCGATCCTTCAATCTCTGGTGGATGCTCCATCTGGGATCGATACTCCCACCACCGCTCTCTCACGATCGGATTCGGTGAATCTAATTGCTCCATGGCCCAGAGGAGCATCTCTATGTACTCCGGCGCGACTCCCTCCGGGAGTATCACCGCCTTTTTGCTCTATTGCAGATATTTGGCCATGGATGTCGCCGTCGCCGCTAGTTGGTCCTTGTTGTCAAGCCAAGACTGTATCTCCAACATCCTAGCTAGCTTCACGGGGTCGCCGTCTGCGATCCTCACATATCGATTGTACTCCTCCATCGATCTACTTCTCCACAGCACCTTCACTTGCCGGCGGTGGTTTTTGAATGGAAGAGGAGAGGAGCAGCGCTGGTTTTGGATTAGAACGGGAGAGGAGCGACGTTGCTTTTGGACTGGAACAGGAGAGGATGGGCAGTGGTTTTGAAATGGACGAGCAGAGGAGCGGCGCTGGATTTAGATTGCAACAGGAGAGGAGCGGCGGTGGTTTAAGAGGAGTAGAGCGGCGCTGGTATTGGAAGTATTTTTTTGTTGTTTTGCGTATTTTTGGTCAAAGTTTGACCACATACTGTATTTGACAAGCAAAATGTGAATGCATGTCACCAAAAATTGTATCGTTTGGTTTGTATCTGAATATACTTTCAAATTATATTATTTTTGCAATGTATAACATATATTTTATGTGCGAAAATCATGTTCAATTATGACCCAGAATAAAAGGGAGACTAGTTAATGTGGGGTCACTTCCTTAATTGAAGGGTAAATTGATTTTGATTTTGATCCAGTCACAGCGCGTCGGCCCTCTCGCCCAATCCTAAATCGCTGCCGTACGCTCCTCTCCCTCTTCTCCATTGCAAAACCACCTCCTCTCCTCTCCATCATATCCATTCCAAAACCACCGTCTCGCCTCTTCCTCTTCTGATCTTCTCCATTGCAAAACCACCTCCTCTCCTCTCCATCATCTCCATTCCAAAACCACCGTCTCGCCTCTCCCTCTTCTGATCTTCTCCATTGCAAAACCACCTCCTCTCCTCTCCATCATCTCCATTCCAAAACCACCGTCTCGCCTCTCCCTCTTCTCTAATGCAAGACCATCGTCTCTCCTCCCATCTTCCAAAGCTAGCACCGGACCACTCAGAAGGACATCTATGGAGAGGATGCAGCAGCGAATCAGGCAGATCGCCGGCGGTGACCAGGCAAAGTTAGCCAGGTTGAAGGAGATCCTTAGTTGGTTTGACAATGAGTGGGATAAGGCCGGCGATGTACATGTACTCTTCGGCGGTAGTCACGCCGCAGTCCTCCAAGTTCATCGAGTATCTCCTCTGGGTGATGGAGCAGACAGATTCGCCCGAGGTGACAGTCAGGCGGAGGTGGTGGGCGTACAGGTCGAAGGTCGAGCACCCAGAGGATAACAAATTGATCGAGTATGGTGTGCCCTTCATGAGGGTGCAGAGCCAGCCGGAGCCACAGGAGTATTCATTCTCCCACCACAAGAGGAGGCCGGATGGCGCGACGTTGCTTCCCCGCCATTCTCCACGGTTCCCTTGACGCTCGCCTCATTTCAACGGCGGTGGTAGGGTTTAAGGTAAGCTTCGGACTAACCTAATATTCCACCTGCTCATGCTTACAGTCAGTGTGACAGCTAATGAAAATCATGCTTACAATCAGTCTCCGAGTACTACGCCAATCACCCTAAAATAGCTCTCGACCTTTGGGTCAAAGTTGTGACACAGTGTACAAATAAAGAAAAATAGATTGGTGCTTCTTTCAGAAAAGAGTATTCCCTAGAAAACTGCCAATATAAGCTACTAGTATTTGGTTAGAGGATTTGCTGTCGAGAAAGATCCGTCCACAGAGAGTGACACACATCCCACTGGTGGTGGTGAATGCCAATGCGTGCATGCGGCATGGTTGGTTTTGGTAATTTTTACTTGGCACACCTCGCACTCTGCATATATGCCGGTTCCATACGTACATTTGTGCAGTTCCACCAAAATGCAGCTGAATAACCCTGTTTGCACAGATAATGAAAAAGCGTGCTTACATTATAGTGGCACTAGTTGATGAAACACACAAAATAAATAGAAGAAAATATTGCAATAGTATCATAGTATGCCATGCTGCGAGGGCGAGATGGGCCTTGTGATGCCTCATACGGTACGCCTCATACTAGACATTGTCCCAGGTCTCCCAGATACACCTTCTGCCAGTGATGAACATTAGTGTACAGCAGCAGTACAAGGAGGCGCCTTGAGACATTCAAATCTCTATTTTTGTACATATCAACTAAAATTAAGCACCCCAGTTTGCAGAAACGCTTAAACATTAACAATGGGACTAGTTGATGAAACATACTTTAACAAAGAGAAGCATTTTCTTCATCTACATTGGAAATGAAATAATAGAGATGACACTCGCTCTATTTTAAATGTATTATTACTTCATTTTATCAGTGACACTAGGGTCGAGCAGGTGGCAAACGAGGTGTACCGTGCGTCGCAAGGATGGAGGCCGGGGGTGCTTAGACTGGGATGCTGAAGCTGGCTCTTTCAGTCACCAACATGGATGATTCAATTCATGGGACCTTTTGGTGCAATTCACCTAAAATGAAGCAATGTCCCGTGAGCTAGCAGCTTCTTCTTCAATTTTTTTTAAGAAAAGGGCTCCAGCCCTGTTTCCATTTCCATCAGAAAACAAAACCCTCAGAGCTTCTTCTTCATTAGTTGCAATAAAATTGAGCAACATCAAGGTTGGTTGTGAAGCTCCTGGAATGCTCACCTATAATTTGGATATCATTTGTGCAGTTCAACTAAGATCGAGCATGAAATGTATATCTCTGTTTGCACAAAAAAAGGTGAAAAGGAGGGTGACTAACAAGTGATGAAACATGCATCAAATGAAAAGAAGCATGTTCCTTATCTGAATGGCAATCCTACAAGGACAGTAGCAATTTCTAAAGTAGTGGCATTGCTAGATATTAGTGTGGGCATTAGGATTAACTATGACAACCGTTAAATACGACATTACTTTGAGCACGGGAGAGTAGGCAAACCAGGACAGTTGCATTTCTAATGAAAAGAGCCAACTTATCTTAATGGGAAATTTTAGCAGGACATGTAAAGAAGTGCCATTGATTCATATTATTGGAGGCATTACATTGAAAACAACATTGGTTTAACGTGTCCTTACTTTTAACAGTGCGACTGCTACATTTTACTAGTGGCATTACACAAGAGTGGCTCGGGGCAACAAACATCAGAACAGGATATCTGGGTTGGTCCCATTTTTGTTTGGTATAGCCACCTTATACTGCGTGAGGCTAGTAAATCTAGTGCTGGACTTACTCTGTTGACTTGTCCCCCAGTCCCCACTTTCTTTCCTCTTTCAACCAATAGATCGGGTTTATATTGAGTTTGTATTGCGTTTCCCTTTATTTCCCTATTAGACTAGAGACCAGTTGGATAGCCAGTCTCTGCTACTTTTCGCCCCCATTATTTCCTCTTTCGACCAAATCCTAGATTTAGGTAACAAATCCTCCCCCACCCCCACCCCTTTCTTCCTTTATTGAACCAAGTAGTACTAGATTCGAGTGCATGAACTAGTTTTACCTCTTAAACGTAAAAAATAGGTGGTTTTCGAACAGCCGATCGATCCTATCTACGAGGGGGCCTGAGAAATAGTAAAAGATACAAATGCAGCGACGTCAGGAGCTTGGGAAGTAGAGCAAGGACGGTTTCGAAGGAAGTTATACCTGATGGTCGCCGGGATGTCGCTAGGTGGTGGCAGGAGGCCGGATCTGCCCACACTATGGCAGCGAGGAAGAAGGGGGTCGGAGGCCCTCCCTCACCAGCGGTGCTTGGGAGAGAATAGAAAGGCAGGCTAATCGGGACGCGCCCAGCAGTGGGTAAGAGCCGTCGCCGAGGACGACCGCGTGAACATTGCACCTTCTCACCTTCCCCGGCGGAGAGGATCCGGCTGGATCTGTGACCAGCGGTGAGCAGAGAGAGAGAGAGTGTGGCCACCGCTGTCGTGTTTATATCTGGAGAGGCCGAGACAGTGTGAAGAGAGCAACACTAGCAAGCAAGCGCGGAGGCTCCTGCCTATATAGTGGAGTAGTACTAGTTTTCTTTTGTCTACTGGAGCCGGCTTGACCTCGTCAATGACTGTCGAGAAGTCTTCATGCACGTGGCCCGGAGGCGCAATTGTCGTCATTTTGATCTAAAGCGCCGGATTATAACATATAACACGAAAAAATGGCACATGACAAGAAATCATAACCTCACTGCCCAAAGGAGACTACATGAATCCCGACGGACAAACTAGACGAGGAACGAAGCTCAAATTAAAGATAAACTCATAGAGAAGGGGTCCGTCGATAGATGTCCTAAATAACATAGCCGGTGTGACCTAGATGGCTGCCAAGTAGTCACTGTTCGTGCATGTGCCCCCAATGACTAGCCCAACTCGGTTGTCGCTGTTTAACCCTCGTAGTGATCCGAAGCACATGACACCTAATTTTGCGAGATGACAAGAAACCTTTTTTTAGATTTCTCACCACAACTACAGCCATGTACAACACAGCCTGCACGATATGTAGACGATAGCCAATCCAGGCGTGTATGCTGGAGTCTGGTCACATGCATGGACAAACTGATCTTCTGTGTCTTGCAGGGATCCTCCAGGCACCAACGTAGTACAACACTTCTCTAGTACTATCGCTCATCTCCCTCTTCTATTAAGTCACCCGACTTGCGGGGCCGGGGAGTGTGCCTATGGTCGGTTCTCAATTGTCGTCCCACTTGTGTGTGCGAATGCAATATGACGCGCGTTCCATTCGGAGAGTAGCGTGCCAGACCGACCGACCGTCTGGGGTGTGACGCGAACGCGACGGGCATGTTGTATACTCCTTAGATGTGTACCGCCGTTTTCTAGACGCTTTGTTCCATGGCGTGGGCGCAATCCATGGATACAAAATTAGTATATTGTATACTATTTAAAAGTCGAGTGCGGGGCTTTTCCTGCGCGGTAGGCGGTGGGGCAGTTCCGCCTAGTCGATTCGACAGAGATGCGAGAAGACGAGGGAGTAGGCTGCTGCAAACATAGGGCTGTGTGATTTGACAGCGAGTTACTGCTGGACAGGTGGGGCCCCGTGATTTGACTTGCCATTATCATTTTAACAACGGCGCTACGACCGGCGTGAGTCTCCCGATTCCTAATCACCTCCATACAAGTGCCTCTCCCAATGCTCCACCATGTAGTAGAGGATGGCTCTTGCATGAGAGCCCACTTCTCCACTTTTTCCTTGCCTCTCTTTCCTTCACATATACAAAAATGCCATGTAAAGCGCACTATTGTACTTACTTGCTCCTACAGGTGCTTAAGCTTGCCACATAGGCATAAAGTCTGATGTGCCAAGTTAATCAAGAAGAGAGAGACTAGTTTGGTGACCCAAGGAAGAAACGGTGCTAAGCACGTGTACCTAGGTGAAAAGACAATTTTGAGTCTATAGCTAATTAAGTGAAGCAAACTTAGCAACACAATTTCATTGGAAGAGGTCACTCCTTGGAAAATGCAATAAATACTAGTAATCCCTATGTCCCATAATATAAGAACATTTTTGGCACTACACTAGTGTCAAAAACGTTCTTATATTATGGGATGGAGGGAGTACGAAGAAATAGATAGAGAGGAGTAAAAAAATATACACTTATAGCCAACCTTATAGCTAACCTTGTTGTAGTATGAGTGACTAAGTGATGACTATGTATGACATGCCAACATCAGATAGCCTAATGCACCATGTTAAATCTCCAAGGGTGCGACCGCACGTGCGATGCGACGGTCGTGGTAGGTGCGACCATGATACGGGGTGCTGGCAGCCCTTGATTCTGAGATCAAACGGTCGCATGCTAAGTTGCTGAAAATTTGCAGAATAACCCTCCCGCGGCAACCGGCAAATTTCCTCCCGCGGGCCGGAGTAGGTTTCTCGGTTTGCATGCGGGTTTAATGGAGGTGAGGAGGCGTGTTCAGCCGGGCGTGGAGTGGACGGGGCAGTACTATTCGATTTGACAACTACAACTAGTATATTATAAAAAACAAAGAATAGTAGTAGAGATATAGATAAGAATAGAGACTAGGGAGGAGCACCATCTACTGCTTCGGGGGCTACTCTTGCGCTCCATTCGGTGGCCGCGATGTCCCCTACAGCCACTCCCTCCTGCGCTCCATTCGGCGAGCGCTGTTGACATTTGGGGAGCGCACTCTCGCGACTGCTAGTAGCCATGACTTCACCGACGATGACTTCTTCCCCGACCTCAGCAACCTCTTCCTCAATGACATGTGAGACAACCTCAACGCCAATGGTGCTGCTCCCGTTGCATCATATGTGTTTCTGTCCTTCCTGTTCGAAATCATGGTAGAATTCATGTTTCTACTCTGTGTCCTAGACTCGATCTGTTCATCTACTATGCTAGTCCGCATGATTAGTTTAATCTCCGTTATAGCCGTCATGATTCATTTTGTAGTAAATCTCATAGTAACTTGCTCATATATTCAACTGGCAGAATGTCCCCTACAGCCACTCCCGTTTCATGGATGGCCTGGTCGATGCCTCCAAGGAGCCCTTTATCTACTGCTATGAGTGCCCGGTGCCGTTTTGGGGCTCGCCGGCGGACATCCTGCATCACCTGACGCAGGCGTGCGGCGATCACTAATGGCCCGTGGCGAAGAACATCAAGTATGAGACGTGCTAACCGTTCACCGTGCCGGAGTTGCTGGAGGATCAGCGCCACCTGCTAGTCTCGGAGGAGGACGGCAGCGTCTTCCTCTTGATCATGGCCACCGGCGAGGCCCGAACAGGCTGCCGCTACATCTCTGTAGTGTGCGTCAGGGGCAACGCCGCTGACGCTGACACTGACATGAGGCCGATGTACAGGTGCGCGCTCACTATTACTACCCCTCGGAGGTCCGTGGGTGGCAACACTGGCTACGTCAAGCTGACTTGGACTCTGCCGAGCTGAGACCTTCCCACCGATGTGGACATGGAAGACGCATGGTATTATTTGACCCCCAACAATGTGCATGGGGACTCCATGGAGGTTCACCTAGACATATGCATTACTAAGTTAAATGTTGATCATTAGTCTTCGCTAAATGTAATTAATCCGCTGTCTAAGCATGTGGAGACTTCCATGCATGATCTTGCTCTATTGGAGTATCACGCATGAATAAAAGTGTATCCATTTATGGTTTAGTCTAGAATCTTCCATGTATGAATTTTTACTACAGTACCGGTGAAAGACTTATGATGAACCATTTCCTGGAAATCACAATAAGAGTTATTTCTTCACAAGTTTTGGATGCAGGTTGAACAGTTAAACGCTTTTGTTTGCAAAAGATACTTTTTTTATCTATTTCACCCGGATGTTTCTGAGCTCTAGAGATGAAATAGTATCCGAAGAAACCTATCGATACCTGTTACACATGAGATGACCCCCACATCCTTTGTCAAAATAAACAACACCCCGATCAATGCATTTCACTCTTCCGTGCAACGGACGGGCACCTTACTTGCTCCTACAGGTGCTTAAGCTTGCCACATAGGCATAAAGTCTGATGTGGCAAGTTAATCAAGACGAGAGAGACTAGTTTGGTGACCCAAGGAAGAAATGGTGCTAAGCGCGTGTACCTAGCTGAAAAGACAATTTTGAGTCTGTAGCTAATTAAATGAAGCAAACTTAGCAACACCATTTCATTGGAAGAGGTCACTCTTTGGCAAATGCAATAAATACTACTACTCCCGATGTCCCATAATATAAGAACATTTTTGGCACTACACTAGTGTCAAAAACGTTCTTATATTATGGGACGGAGGGAGTACGAAGAAAGAGATAGAGAGGAGTAAAAAAATACACTTATAGCCAACCTTATAGCCAACCTTGTTGTAGTATGAGTGACTAAGTGATGACTATGTATGACATGCCAACATCAGATAGCCTAACGCACCGTGTTAAATCTCCAAGGACGCGACCGCGCGAGCGACGCGACGGTCGTGGTACGCGCGACCATGATACGGGCTGTTGGCAACCCTTGGATCTGAGATCAAACGGTCGCATGCTAAGTTGCTAAAAATTTGCAGAATAACTCTCCAGGATAGGATATTCACCCATAGGTCTAGAATCACGCCATGCAACCGTTCGATCTTAGATCCAAGGGCTCTCGGAAGCCCGTATCATGGGAGAATGGAAAGCCACTACCCTGCCATTCGCACGCTGGCAGTTCGCTCCTACTCGTCCCGCACGTCCTTTAATACTATGATGGTTCGCTCCTAGTCGTCCCGTCCATTCACATTACGGCAGTTCCACTAATCCTAACCCTCCTCCCAAATCCATGGCATTCCAAATCTCCTCGATCGGCGGTGAGTACAAGGTCAGAACCATCACCGGCGATGAGTTCGACGTCATCTACACCTGTTCTTCCGCGACGGTGAAAGGATGCCTTTCTCGCTTTAGACGCATGTTCGAAGACTCGGATGATGAGTGGGTCGCTGGGCTAGATGTTGAGTACACCATAGTCCTGGGACGAGAGAAGGATCTAAAGGACGAAGAGAGGAAGAAGCCCGCCGTGATACAGGTTTGCGTGCATGACTTATGCTTGGTGTACCACATATGCCATGCCGACGTTGAGTGCTAGGATTTTGAGGACTTCCTCGAGAGCAACCTAGTCAAATTCTTTACTGTAGACTTTGGTAACGACAAAGAAGTCCTGCGTCGGATAGGCCTCAGTGTAGGCAACACCTTCGACCTCCAAAAGAATCGGCTGGTGTCCTCTCGTCAGCCTTCAATGCTGACCCTGGCAGGGGCCATGGTTCATCCTTCGTACGATAAACTGGAGAAACCTCCATACATGTTTCATCATCATGCATGGCAGTGGAATGTACTAGATATAGACCACATCCACTACGCTGCAATGGATGGCTACCTTTGTTTCAATATCTACAAGGGTTGGATGAAGAGCAACAACCAAGTTGGCGGTTCAAACAAAGAAGTATAGGCCAAGAGGAAGAGGGACAAGGACGAAGTCGAGGATGTGGACGAGGACTCCGAGTAAGGTGGCAGTGTCGTTGCTCATGGTGGTTCTAATTCAGTGTCTACCGGGATAGTTGCAAAGTTTAATTTCAGGTGTGCTTAATTTAATTTGAGGGGTGTGTTGTGCTGAGCCCCCAGCAGAACTATGTTATGTTTCTTCTTGTTACTTTAACTCTTCAGTACGTACATACTAGTATTTCTTACATTTCATCTTTTAGTTGGTATAGTACTACCACTCGTTTCTTCACATTATATACGTACAATATATATGGCCAACATCATATAGCCAGCAGTTTAGTTGTCAAAGAATTCAGGGTGCTTAGTTTTGTCAAAGAATTCCAGGGTGCTTAGTTTTATTTGAGGGGTGGGTTGTGCTAGACACCATTATTGTGACCAGCGCCCTTTATATGTACCACCTTTTTTTTAATTTCAAGTTTTGCTCCATGGCGCAATCCATCGATACTACTGCTGTACAAAAGTATACATTTTTAAAAGGCCAGAGGGTGGAGCAGTCTAGCTTGGTCGGTTTCACGAGAGGTGAGGGCCTTTGTGATTTGACGGCTCATTACTGCTGGAAGGCGGGGCCTTGTGATTTGACTGCTCGTATAAATGCGCCGACGACCTGATCGAGAAGGAGCAAAGAACCGTGCAGTATATTCAAGTTTTCCACTGGAGTAGTACTGCGACGGAGGAGCACGAAACACGGCAGCCCAGTGCCATATGGCAATAAAAATGATATAATTTGCTAGTCATCTCATTGTTAGGATTGTTCTATTCATTCCCTAAAAAAACCATTGTACTATTCATGCCTCGTAGAGAACGTGACACGTGTGGCGAAACACCCAAAGCAAAAGATGAAACACATCAGCAAAAGAAGAAGGAAGATTATCACCCCAAATGATCTAATTCGCCGCGGAGTCGTAACTGCTTCTTCATCGCCTCCACGACCTCCATCTCCTTGCGCGTCTCCTCCGCCATCTTCTTCATTCTGTCCATGACGTGAGATTTCTCGACAAGAGCCTTCATCATCTGTTCCACGGCCGCATTACATACCTTGACAGCAGCCGGGTGCTTGATGCGGAGCTTCGCCAACTCCTCCTTCTGTTCCATGATGAGGGCCTGCAGCATCTTCATTGAGGAACTACTATTCTCATGCAGCTTCTTCCAGCCTGCGTTCTTCTCCTTCAACAGGTCGATCTTGTGGCAGAGCTTCGCCTTGTCCTCCTGAAGTTGCAGGATTTCGCCGGTCACCTTCTTCTCCGAGGCAATGCTCTTCTTCAGCAGCATCACCAAGCCGGCGGTCAACTCCCCCATGCTGATTGAGCTTAGCGGGCATGTCGTCGAGGCTCTCCTTCGGCAACTCCATCAAGCCTTGGATGAATTCCTTCTGCTTATTGAGGTGCTTATTGAGCTGATCGGGCATGCCGTCGAGGGATAACGACTCCAGCTCCGCCGGCTCGGCATGTTCGCCTCCGCGGCTAGGGCGCTCCTGGGAGCCATCGCCTGCCCGTGAGAGATCTTTCGAGGTCTCTGCGTGGCGGCGAGCCCTCTTTTTTTCCACAGCCTTGGTTGCCGCTCCCTTGTTACGAGTAGTTCTCAACCTAGAGCTCTGCTCACCGGCCATGGCAACGACGGACGAAGAAGAAGCACTTATGAGGAGGAAAGGTAGAGTAATTTTCGGTTAGGTAGTTCCCCTTTTTATAACCTAAGTACTAGCACTAGTACTGATACCTGCATGGTGCGAACACGTTCAGGTTTGGTACGTACTAGTAGGTGTGAGCAGGCTTTCGAATGTGATGGGAACAAGGTAAAGATTAATTGATGGTTTTGGTTTCGAGGCCCGAAACGGCTCCCGATGAGTTTAGCGGAACATAAATTTCAAGTACTACACTGGTCAAATGCGTAAATATTATGTTACTGTCAAAAATTGGCACAAAATAGGAAGGAGACCAATGGAAGTACTACTTAGCAACCCACGATTTACCTACTCGCATGCGCGCAGTAGAGTAATAATGTCTTCCTTCCGCCCTCACGTCCACTCAATTTGCATGCGCTGTATTAATTGACCATCAATGAAGTGAACGACTTTACACGCGTCAAATTATCACATGGGGTGGATCTTGGTACAAAATTGCGTCCGCCTGTGTACCTGCATCTGCGTGCGAGGAAATGAGTGCGTGCGTGGCGTGCGTGCACATCTTCGCTTCGTGCATGTACCGCTGGTATGGCTCAGGGAGGACGAGTACATTCTTCTGGAACCAGCAGCACGTCACTGTGATCAATCCACGCAAGGAGGTTGCGACAACGCCTCCACATGTGCCATGTGGCTTCATGAACTGTAAGAGAGACACTGTGTAGCGTGCCATTGGTACTCTAATTTACGTGTTTTGCACATACTCAAAGTACTAGTAAGGTACACGTGCATTGCACGCATCAGATTTTGGAACCAAATTATGAATAAATACCACACTATAGCATGTAAGCTCTGAGTCATATATGCCTGATGTAGCCCTTCGTTTAATTCTTATAGTTCATCTCATTCAAAATCAATTAGAGGGTGCTTGGATACGTTTTAGTCCCATGACTAAAAGTAGTGAGACTAAAACATGCTAGCCTCATCCATGCTTGGATCCAAATACTAAGGAGACTAAAATCAAGTTAATGAGCATTTTTTATCCTCCAAACCCTCCAATCTAGAACTCTCCAGTGTTAAAGGAGAGGAGATAAATGAGGAGAGAGAGGACTAATCCACATTTTAGTAGGGGTACCCCTGACTAAAAAAATTTAGTCTCAAGACTAGTTTTAGCCCCTCTTTGTCAGGGGTGCTTGGAACTTTAGTATCTTAAAGAGACTATTTTTAGTCAGACTAAAATAAGTCCCTTGGATCCAAGCACCCTCTTCGTTTTTATAAACAAAGCTAAGAACGCGGGAATAGGAAAAACATGGGATTATAGTGGAATGTTGTCTTGAATCCTACAGGATTGTACGAGTGTTTGATTGTGCATGGAAAACGCAGAATTCTTTCAAAGAGGTTTGAGTGGATGGGATGTTTCGTATGAAATCTAGTGCAAATGAATCATATGGAAAAATTCCTATGGTTTACAATCCTACGAATCAAACAACCAAGATAGGAAAAATTCCTAATGATTAGAATCCTCCAAAATTCTTTTCAGAATCCTTTGAATCAAAGAAGCCCTTAATCTATTTTATGATTAATGGAATTGTGCGTTGTAAAGCATAAAGTAAAAACAAATAATGGCAATTCAATTAGAAAAAAAGTTTGGGCAGTTATGATACGGAAGATTCTAGAACAAAAGAGAACCACCGTTGTTTTGAGGTTTGTGCATTATGCTTAAGTTCAACCATGGAATCTACTAGATTGTACATGTGGCAAAATCCAGTGGGGGGCTAGAAGATGGTGCGAGGGGCCGAGTGGAGGGAGACTATGAAGGAATGCACAAGTGTGAGATCGATATTTAGAGAGAGGGGGCGAACACGTGCGCTGTTGCATGCAGTGGCAGAGCCATGAAAACTAAATGAGCTAGGGGGCCAAGCATTGCTAATCCTTTACGAGGAGGGTCAATTCATGAAATTAAACCTTTTTAGCAGCAATTGTCTAATGATCACATTCATATTAGCCTCGATATATAGTGATGTTAGGGGGGGCAGGGCCCTTACTGCCCCCTGTCTTCGCCATTGTGCACGCGTCTGAGAGATGAAGCGGAAGGCATGGATGATGAGAGGGGGACGTTGGATATATAATTAATGTGGGTGTATTAGCTATATATGTTAATCCTATATAGAGAGGTATGGATTGATCGATGTGGACGTGGGAATTGAAAGAGGGTGAGACCTCACTAGATATATCGATTGATCGGTTTGTGTGGAAAACTATGAAAGACCTAGCTATATACACACATACATAGAGGAACATCGATCGTTGCGCATGCACACGTGAGAGATAAATATTGCCCGATATGATGGAGAGGGGGATGTGTGTGGGTGTGTGCCTTCATGGGAGATCGACCTGAAGAAAAAGATTGCATGCGTGCGATGGATAATGCCGACTGGTAGTGTGTGTGCATGCATGCACGAGAGAAAGTTAGTGGTACAATTATAAAGAGAAGACTACTGTGTGGGTGTAAAAGAATAGGTGAGGTCATAATCAATGTAAAGTTATAGTCAAAAAATATATAAAAATAATCAATGTAAAGTTGAATTCAAATATTTGAATAAGAGATCCTGATGTTTGAAACCCATGCATGCGTGAATATAACGGAGATCTGCGCGGTGTGGTTTGGAAACGAGCATGTTGTAATGTATACACATTGAACAAGGTCAGACTGATTTGAATTTGAGATACCGATGGAAGACATCATTTGGCCACGTTGCATCCGTGCATGGACACACTATTCTAATTGGAGATGATGGGCGGCTTTTGCATCACATATCTATATCTATACCCCTATATATATTATATATTATATATTTTTTATATTGTGTGCGGGTAACTTTAACTTTGAAAGATGGTCGTTGGATGAGGCGAATCCGATGGTCCAAAGATGGCAAATTTGAGCACTATTGGCCGTTGGATATCATCTAGATTCCACCAGATTTCGCCACATGTATAATCTAGAAGACTCCATGGTTGAACTTAAGCATAATGCACAAACATCAAAACACAAGCACTTCTTATTTGTTCTAGAATCTTCCATATCAAAATTGCCCAAATGTTTTTCTACATGATTTGTCATTATTTGTTTTTACTTTATGTCTTACAACGCACAATTCCATGAATCTAAAAATAGATTAGCTTTCTTATAAAAACTAGATGATTTTGAATGAAATGAACTATAAGAATTAAACGAACATCTACATCATGCATATATGACTCAAAGCTTGCATGCTATAATGTGGTATTTATTCATAATTTGGTTGCCAAATCTCATGCGTGCAATGCATGTGTACCTTACTCTAGTCTAAATGGTGTTTTTAAGTGTGTTGTGCGTGTTGAGGTGCAAATTGTCTTTTTTTGGGTACACGTTAAGCTTGTTCTTCCAAAATTTCAAGCCGCGCCTTGTTATGCCAAAAATTCAAGCTAGCGTCTCTGTCTATCGTGCTACGAAACTCCCGCCTCTTCAACCCACGCCTTGTTAGCCCGAAATATTTAAGATATATCTTTGTCTCGTTGTCTTCCAACAACTCCCTCCATCTCAACCCGCGCCTTGCTATTCCGAAATTACAACGCGCGTGAAAACTCCCACCTCCTGTGAAATCCCGACACGCGAAATACCCGTGGTACCCCTGAACCGAAAGAACCGCCTCAAATCGGTGGGGGTACTTTCGTAACTTACCCCACATTTCGGATAAGCGCGTCTCTAAGCCATGGTTACCCACTGCCATCCCATCCGCCCAAACATTCGTACACCGAGGCCGCGAAAACCCGCGATGAAACCCCACACCCTGCTCCATCCGCCACCCAGCTGGAGCCTCTTCCCGGATGATGTCGTCCACAGCAACACCTCGACGTCCCTCATCCACCGTACCGGATGAGGATCCATCGTCGATCTCATCATCCCGCTGGTTCAGCCACCCCGTCCTCCACCTCCAAGGAGCTGCCCCGACGTTCCCCTCGTCTTTCGCACCACCTCCATTCCCACACCGGCGTCTTCACCTACACCACCGGAAGAGCATCATCATCACCGTTTCCTCAGATGAAGCTGCGGCCTAATCTGCGCCACCAAAGCGGTTGTACACTAATCGCTGCATTTTCTTCTTGATTTGATCTCACGGTGTTGCCAGCGCTCGGACCCGAGCCGACACGGCGCGGCTCCATCCACGGTGGCGTCGCCGACCACTTCCTCCACGGTGTCGCTCCCTTGGCGGCGACGTCCACATCAGTAGGAGCTGCTGTTGCTTTAGCTCTCGCTCACGCTGCTGCTCTGCTCTTGCTCTCGGTCCCCTGCCTGGTCTGCTCTTGCTATTGCTCTTGCTCGCGTTGCTGCTCTCGCTCTTGCTCTTGCTTGCGATGCTGCTCCGATTTAGCTACACTTCAGTCGACTGAATCGACTTTTGGGTCA
>NC_041383.1:767584644-767675162 GCF_002162155.2 Triticum dicoccoides | reverse complement strand
CGGTGGCGGGGCATTGGCGGGGCGGTGGCGTGGGGATCGCCGGAGAAAAAGCTCGGCACGGGGGGCATAGAGGGATGGCCAGGGCGGCGGCGGACCGGCGGTGGGGAGTGTTTTCGGGGAGGGGGGCGGCGCACCGCCGGCCGCGGGCGGCGGGGGCTGCTGTTTGGCCGGTGGTGGCTGGCGGCTCAGGGGGGTGGAGGTTGAAGATGAACCGCATGCCCTTGATTCCGTATCCAACGGCTGTAAAATCGACTGACCAGAGATGAAAAATTCAGTCGACCGACGTGTAGCCTCACCTTGCCAGTGCGTTCAGTTTCGACAGCAAAATTTAGTTTCGATAGCAAAATTTAGTTTCGACAGTTAAGTTCAGTTTCGACAGTTAAGTTCAGTTTCGACAGTTAAGTTCAGAGATGAGCGGCTGATGTATTTTACATCTAGCACTTTGTGGTTATGTATTTTACATCATGTATTGGAAATGCTATTAGAATTCCAATCAGGTTAATGTTGTTCGTTGTCTCTCTTGTCCTGCTTCAGCCTCGGCGTCGTCCAACTCATCGGAGCTGCTCCAACGACGAAACCCTCCATCATAGTGGAGCAGTACCTCGGGCTCCATCTCCAGACGCCTAAGATCTTCTTCCCCTCCTCCGACAGCAAAGTCAGCCGGAGTATCCTCACCGGCCAACCAAATCACGCTGAGATCAACATGGCTTCGCCAAAGAGGTTGTACACTTGTTGCATCTCTTTTTTACTCTACATGTTATATATATTGTCCACTGAGCACTCGTAGTAACGGGAAATACGATTATTTTATCCTACTATATGACAAGCAGTGAGGTACCAGGCAACTTAGCTATCCATTATTATTTTATCCTACTATATGAATGCCATCATTATTTATCTCTGCGCATTTGAGCTGTGCGTTTGTTGATGGGCCTGGGAGTTGAGCTAGTATGGCAGTGGCCTGGGTCCAAAGTAATAGAAGTAGCACAAAAACAATTTTTAGTGTAGGATTTTCTTTGCTCAAGCCTGCCTACTAGAATCGCCAGTGCTTGAAAGGAAAAGTGAATGAAAAACATAGGAATTGGAAAGTTTCGTACGGTACTACTTTCATGAATTTGGTGCAAAGGAATGGAGCAAAGGAAAACTGTAGGATTTGTTCCTTTAGTGTCTCCTTGAAAGAAAAACCGTACGAATTCTAATTTCCACTTCTCCTCCTTTTCATATTCCTATTCATCAAGCACAAGACTAAGAGATAGTAGCATAATAGCATTATCACCGTACATTTTCTTGTGGTTTGACTTAATCTCATCATGCTTTTTTGCATCTTGTGATCTTCCAATTGTTGTGAATCAAACACCCAGATTGGCAGAAATACTGTGTTTTTAAATTCTCTGTTTTGCATATGCATTCCTATCCTATTCCTGTCTATTTCCTATCCCTGCATTGTTAGAATCCTCAAATTCAAACAAACCCTTACTCAATTACTTCTGTTACAGATATGTGTCAAAGAAAACCTTGTGTGGTTTGTCCTGCTCCTGCGGCGCTGTGTTCCACCCCAGCTCAGCTTCTCCAACGATGGAAGGGTTCACCACAGCAGGGATCCGCTCTCCAGACTGTCTTTCGCTGCCTCAGATCTTCTTCCCCGCCGCCGGCAGCCACGACAACTGCATTACTATCATCAACAGACTAGATGACCTTGAGGAATACACAGGTCCGCAAGAGAGGTCACACTCTTCCGTGTCTGCTTACATTTTGCGTCGCTTAATATGATGACATGCTACATTATTGTCGTGTTTCACCTATTAGACTCCGAGTCAGGTCCAAACTAATGCTGAAACTTGAGTTTTTAAATGGTTGTGGGGTACATATTGGGGCAGAAATTAGTACTATCTTTCTACTATCTGGTTAATCTCTGGTGTCTATTATGAGTTTCATGTTGGGTGCAAACAAACATTAAAGGAGCCATTATCTGTATTTTTTAACTAAAGCTATTATCTGCCTGCTATCATTGGTTTTGGGTCTATCCACAGTTTGCTACCATCACTTTGGATTTGTGCATGCACTCCTTACATAATCTCACTATGTATTATTCCTATGCATGCCAGTTATTGTACACAATGGAACTGATCATGTAGAGCAAAAGAGATGAGCCTTGTGTGGCAATAAAATTTCATGCAGACGTTGTTCCATGGTGGGCGCAAAGGCTGTCCCGCTCCACCCATTTTGGATCGTAATCAAGAGGAAGATAACTGTTCTAAGGGGGATTCAGAAGGAGAAGACCACTCCTATTTACCCCATGAGGTCTTCGCTCTAACTTGGCATGCTGATGTTGGTAATATCATGCATATGGTGCCTTGCATTTCTTACTGTATACATTAAAGATGTCATCTGCTTAGTTTAGACATACTTTGTGTCAATGCCATCTGTTTAGTTTCTTTATCATATATGTGAATCATGCAATGCCATCTTGTCTATCTAGGCATCATATATGTGAATTTTGCAATGCCACCCTGGTTAGCCAGTCATCTTATATGTGAATTATAACATGCCATCATTTTTTTATTACGTGTTAAATTTGTCAACAATTTTAGTACATTCAATTACTCTTCCTGTGCATCAGCCATTCGACACGGTCATGGAAAAATCTGGAGTGGAAACAAGGTCTTTGGAGCAGACAATGCTATCTGACAAAGCGCATGTCTTGCTTGGTACCAATAGCTCCTCAGAGGAGGATTCAGAGACAGATGACCAGTCATATTTCCCCCCCCCCCCGAGGTGCATGCCCCAATTTGGCAGGGTTATGTTGCTCATATCGTGCGTATGGTATCTTGCATTGCTATGTCATTTGCTTAGTTTAGACATGTTTGTGTGAATGCCACATGTTTAGTGTCTAATTACCATATATGTGAATTATGCAATGCCATCTTGTTGCAAGACATTATATATGTCAATTATGCAATGTTATCTTGTTGCAAGGCATTATTTATGTGAATTATGCAATGCCATGCTGTTTAGGCAAGCGTCATATATGTGAATTATATCATGCCGTCCTTTTTTTGTATTTCTCATTGCTTTTGTCGACAATGTTTGTATATTCAACTGTTCTTCCTGTGCATCAGCCATTTGAATTGGTGATGGAGAAATCTGGAGTGAAAACAAGGTCTTTAGAGCAGACAATGCTACCTGCTTAAGCAGATATCTCGCTGGTTACAGATAGCTCTTCAGAGGAGGACTCAGATGCAGATGACCAGTCCTATTATCCCCATGAGGTGTATGCTCAAACTTGGCAGGGTTATATTACTCATATAATGCATATGTTGTATTGCAATGCTTAGTTTTTACATCATATGCACAATATTGAATGTCATCTCCTTAGTTGACACATCATATATGCGATTGCCCTCTGCTCACTTCCTTAGTATATAAATCATATATTTGAATTATGTCATGCCATTATGTTTACATAGACAGCATGTATCTGAATTATGGCATGCCAACCCATTTTCTAAAGACATAATATTGTTATATCATCTCATCCTGTTTACACAGTCATCATATTTTAAATTATGTCATTCTATCCGTGAATTATATCATGCCATCATGTTTCCATCGACGGCATGTTTGTGATTTATGGCATGCCAACCACTTTAATAGACACATTGTATAGTTATATCATGTCATCCTGTTTACATAGTCATCATATTTTGAAGTATGCCATTCTATCCTGTTTAGTTAGTCATCATACATGTGAAATTGTGTCATGCTATCCTGTTTAATTAGCCATCATATATGTGAAATTATGTCCTGCTATTATGTTTGCTTAGACAACATAAATGTGAATTATTTCATGCCCTGTTTTCTTCCCTACTGTCCATTGCACTTGTCTATCTTACAATGTCTGTACATTCAATTACTTTTTATCAGCCATTTCAATTGGAGGGAGTGATGGCAGTATCTGTGGGAGTAAAAACACGGTCTTCGGAAAAGATTGTGCTACCTGTCGATGCAGATAGAACCACGGTTGTACTTGCCCAAGAACCAGCCCCACCACACATAACCCACACTCATGCAGATTTTACCCCTACCTAGTTGGACAGAGAACTAGCTACACCCCTTCTAACCCCAACCCCAGCAGATAGACACCCAGTTCCCGTTGACACAGCACCATCTCCACCATAGAGCACCCAAACACGAGCAATTAGTAAGGCAACTGCAGTGCCCAAATCACGAGGACCACCACTCCGAACCTAAAGTCAACACTTAAAGCAGAAGAAGAATTGTTCTCAGGTCAGGTTCCGTAGCTATGGTTCATACTACTTTGCTCTTGCATCACTGTATTTACTGATACCAACCAATTTCAAATTTGAAGGATGCAATTGAAACTCCAATGGCGCAACAGGTATGTTTTAAACCTGTTTCCTCAACGTGTTTGGCTGTTTGCTGTTGTAACTTGCTTTATGTTGATTTCAGTTTCAATTGAATAAACAGTTATGTTCTCATGCCATGCACATTACAAGTGTTGTTATTGCTGTGTAGTTTCCCACACTTACATTCAGTCTATGATGCTTTGTCTTAAATAGATATGATTCGAACTGTAACTATCTTGATTTTGCAACATAAACTAGAATGATATAGACCATACAGTGACCATACTACATAGATATATGTTTGTTTCATGTTGTTATCTTGTCCACCTTACTACTGAACTGGTTTACCAAAATGAGTTTCATATACTACATTGTAAACCTAAGATGTGTTTGTTTGTTTCTCTTTTAGAACGCGGATAAAATATTGGACAAGAGTACCCTGTTATGCAATGGTAAAGGAAGTAGTGCAGATAAGGTTCAAGATAGTGAGACATCCCTGTTGGTCTCCAAGAAAGCTAATAAAAACTATATTGAAGACATTGAGACAACCCCAAAATCCTGTCTTGATGTAGTGTTCGAGTTACCGGCTACCACTGCTGGCACCAGCTCTTCGAACTCGTTGCCTGAATCAGTTCAGCTTCTTGAGTCTCAACTTCAAGTTGAAAGACATCGATCAGATGTTATGCGACAGGAAGCCGAAGGATTGAGGAAGTCCCTGCAGAATTCAGATGCATACTTTCTGGTGCAACAGCAAGCGCTGGAGGACTTAAGCGCCAAACAAGAGAAAGTTAATAAGCTTGCTAAGCATCTTGCCAGCATTATGGTTACCCAGGATATTGTTTCTTGAGCTCTTCTGAAGTGGTTTCAGTTCTGGACTTGTTTTGCTGCGGCGTTTATATGCTGCTGTGTTCCCTATATTTGCACTGGTGGCGAACTTTAATGCCCAGTGGATGTAATATGTGCAATAGCCGTGATAGCCTAGTGTAAGTTGTTGGCTTATTTATTTCCTTGTTGTCTTGTTTATTTGTTTGCTTGTAGTCAGTGCAGTTCTTTTTCTGCGGTTTGCTAGTGGCTGCAATAACCTATTTTTTAAAACTAGGCCACAATAAACGCCACAGTAGTGACACTGGGCCTACGGGCCATAGAAATAGTGGGCCTTCTATGGGCCGTAGAAACAGTGGGCCTTCTACGGGCCGTAGAAACAATGGGCCTTCTACAGGCCGTAGAAACAATGGGCCTTATGCGGGCCGTATGATCGATTGGCCAAACATGGGCCAAACAGACCGCATTCTGGCCGTAAACGGGCTAGAGTTGGAATCGTCTGTTCATGGGCCGACCATAACGGGCCATCGTTAATAGGCCATATTTGATGACGCTATGAAAACGGCCCAACGTATTAACGGACTACAAATGGGCCGACTGTAACCACAGGCTGAATTTGGCCCACAAGCAGAAAATGACAGTAACAGGCCGTAAGTAAATGAATGCTGGAAATGAGCCCAAGAATAAATGGGCTCTGAGAAGGTCGAAAGATAACATGGGCTGGAAACGGCCCAACGGAATAACAGGCCGTTAATGGGTATAAAGTGATACACTATTCTATACGGGCCAGTTTCACCACGGGCCGTTAATGGGTGTAAAGTGATACACTGTTCATTACGGGCCAGTTTCACCACAGGCCGTTAATAGGCCAAGAGTTACATAGGGCCTCATATGGGCCAAAAGACGTCATGGGCCATACATGGGCCAAAAGTTAAAATGGGCTGGAAGATGGCCCAGATGACGCTACTGGGCCTAATTCGAATAGGGTGTAACGTGCTTTGGGTTAGCGGCTGTAAATGGGCTATATGCGAACAGGCCGTTAATAGGCTTTCCATGGGCCGGCCCGCCACCTTTTGACCAAGTCAAACGGGCCGGCCTTTTCACAGCAATGGGCCTCTGTTGGGCCATGCCATGTGTCGACGTATCATAGGCGCCTTCTGTCCAATGAGTGGATGACATCTGTCCCAGCGGTGAGCCGACACGTGTTTCCTCCAGCTAATGATGATTTTACACGTGGAAAATCCCCATTGGTCGGGGCTGTTAACGGGTTATCGGGTCCAAAACCCGACCCGATAGCTTAATGGTGTTCCGTTACGGTGGATGCCATGTGTCGGTCACCCTTGACGAAAGAACTTCTGTGACGCGCGATTTATCGTCATGGAAGTGGACACTTCCGTGATGATAATTTTCGTAATGTCATGGAACACTTCTACGACAGCACAGGTATGACTATCTTGATTCTGTCATAAATTTGTCATGGATGTACATGCATGACAAAAAACGCGACCAACTGTGACAAACACGTATCATCACGGAAGTGTATTTTTTTGTAGTGAAAGCTCGTAGGCATTGGATCAGTGATGGATAATTATGTCGGATGTGATTCCTCATGTAATAGCTATAACATAGGGTGACACAGAACTAGCTCCAGTTCATCAATGGAATGTAGGCATGTATTCGGAATATAGTCATATGTGCTTATGGAAAAGAACTTGCATGACATTTTTTGTCCTACCCTCCCGTGGCAGCGGGGTCCTAATGGAAACTAAGGGATATTAAGGCCTCCTTTTAATAGAGTACCGGACCAAAGCATTAACAGATAGTGAATACATGAACTCCTCAAACTACGGGGTTGTCAGATCATAACACATAATAGGTGACTATAGACTTGCAAGATAGGATCAAGAACTCACATATATTCCTGAAAACATAACAGGTTCAGATCTGAAATCATGGCACTCGGGCCCTAGCGACAAGCATTAAGCACAGAAAAGTCATAGGAACATCAATCTCAGAACATAGTGGATACTAGGGATCAAACCCTAACAAAACTAACTTGATTACATGGTAAATCTCAGCCAACCCATCACCGTCCAGCAAGCCCACGATGAAATTACTCACGCAGGGCGGTGAGCGTCATGAAATTGGTGATGGAGGATGGTTGATGATGACGACGGTGATGAATCCCCCTCTCCGGAGCCCCGAACGGACTCCAGATCAGCTCTCCCGAGAGAGATTAGGGCTTGGCGGCAGCTCCATATCGTAGAACGCAATGAAACTTTCTCTCCGATTTTTTTCTCCGCGAAACAAAATATATGGAGTTGGAGTTGAGGTCGGTGGAGCTCCAGGGGTCCACAAGACAGGGGGCACACCCAGGGGGAGGGGGCGCGCCCCCCACCCTCGTGGACAAGGTGTGGGCCCCTTGGCCTTGATTCTTTCTGTGGCACCCCGGCTCAGAGCAACCAGTTTACCATGCATTGCCGGCCCAGAGACCTTGTCTTCTGGCAACACACAACAACTTGGTATAGAAAAACAACCGCTTTATTGATGGTAGCGGATCAGAGTTTATATTACAACAGATAGCGAGGCCAAGCGGCACACATGGTGCGGCTGAACAATATGTACATTATTTAGTGAACATAAAGGGGCCTCAATCATGACAACTACGCGGCAGCGGAAGAACGTCGTAGCGGAACTCCATAGCACAGGGACACCGATGTGGACACGATCTAGACTCGGACCGCTCTCCTTTCCAACGAGACTTTCCTGAAATCTGGCATGACACGCCAGGTTAGTACATTGAATGTACTTGCAAGCTCACAACAAGCATAAACATAATGACAAACAATATCATGATAATTAACCAATTAATAACAATGCAACAATATATCCAACATGCTGTGACTATGCTGTTGTGATAATCGTCCCTCGGACTGGCTTACCGAACGTGATCGTTTTCGGATCACAAACATGTCAACTTAGAGACAATCTCGTGATCCTTACGGCGATCACAACCATGACCAATAAATGGCCCGTGATCCTTACGGCGATCACAACCACGACCAACAACTGGCCCTTGATCCTTACGGCGATCACAACCACGACCAATAAATGGCCCGTGATCCTTACGGCGATCACAACCACGACCACATGTGGTCCAATTCAACACGATGGCCTTTCCACCACCACCACAATACAAACTTCATACTTAGTGTGCAAAATTCATTAAATGTTGACCCATGGTGTGATCTACTTTCGAGCGTGTCCTTAACCGTGGACTCGGCTATCGATATATTTATACACTCTGCAGAGGTAGCGCACTGGACCCACACCGCGGAACCACCTCGCACTCCCATTTGGGTGGACCAACGGCATTCCGATGAAACCACTCCATTGCCATGACACTCTCCCTGCCACTTCGACTCACTCCCCGTCGGGCTAGTCCCGGGTGTCCCCATGTCTAACAAAGACACAATGACCACCGTCGTGGCCACGATCCACTCTGGGACCCGGTACCAAAACTTAACAACGGGCTCACAAGGTTATGCCTGCTTACTGGGCCAGGGTATAGCACACCAATAACCTTCCCTAGGTGGAGGCACCAACCAGAGGCATGACAATGAAACGAATTAAGGCCGTCCCATACCGGCAAATGTGGTTGCACTTGGAAAGACTCGATTTAGCGGCACCATGACTCGGTCAACAACATATTCAAGTTGAGTTATTATCATGTTCAACTGAGAGTGAAAGTAACCGGCGTCATAATGCCATGACATGCATCACCAACATATGCATCACATATCAACGAAAATAACTGAGTCAACTACGCTCTCACTGAGCAATCAACAACTCATGATACTCTTCTAGTTAAGATCAAGCCTCACTTTAACCAGAATCTTTTCTAGCAAATTTATCATTTTTACTTATGCAAAATAATCTCACTAATTATTTATTTCCATAGCCATATTATCTTCTCATCATCCATAACTAAATCATTGTTAGCTTACCAACTAGGTTCACTACAAACTTTATGTAAATCAAGCATATAGGTTTTTGGACAAAGAACACAATGCAAAAAGAATCATTGCATTGGACTTATAGATAAAAAGTTGTGGCTGTTTGAAGTTCTCTGGATTTAAATGAAATTTGAATAAAAATTAAATAGACTGGGGGTGACGTTGAAGGCGTAAAAGCCAGGGGCGCCACCACTCGTACTGCTTCGCGCGCGTACGGAGTGGCTGACTAGCGGGCCCCGCTAGTCAAGTGAGGAGGAGGGGAGAGGGAAACAGGGAGCGGCGATGATTCGCCGGAGTGTACGCCGGCGGCGAGGGCTCTTGGGCCAAAACAAGAGGGAGGGATCGGAAGAGAAGATGATGGCGCCCCTGCCCGTACCCATAGAGTGGCTAGGGGTGGCCGAGCGGCGCCGAAAACAGCCTCTCCAGCGGAGGCAGAGAGCAGCGGCCGCTGGAGATGAAGACGACGACTAGGGGTGGCTCCAGGGGCTCCAACAGGGCGGAACGGCACCACCGGAGAGTGGCGGAGGCCCTGGAACGGTTGCCCTGGCCTGGGAGGGGCTGGAGTTGCGGGGTCAACCTGAGGGGATCGCCGGCGAGCTTGAGCTCAGGGAGCCCGCGGCCTGCTCGACCAGGCTACAGCTTCCTACTAGCTTGTGGGGTGTGTGGGAGTGGATGTGGGTGCTCGAGGAAGCTGGGGGTGGCCGTATTTATAGGCGAGCGGTGAGGGGGGTTCGGGCTCCGCCAGAGGACACCTATCCACGGCGCCCGGCGATGAACGGCGTCAGTGAGAGAGGGGGAAGAGGATGTAGCTCACGCGGGAACTGTTGGCGAGCGCGGACGAGCACAAGGGCGAGAGGAAAGCGACGAGCACAGTGCACCGGGCACTGTGGCGTTGGCCGGACCATGCCCGTGTCCGCTGTAGCGAGCTCCGGTGTCAGCGAGTGCCAGGGTAGAGTTAAGTGAGTGGAGGTGGAGATGGCGGCGCGGTTTGGCATGCTCGGGCAGGCTGGGCAGCGAGCACGCGCGCAACAGAGAGCTCGGCGGCACTCAGAGCGCGTGTTTTGCATGCCAGCATGCCTGGACGAACGCGGTCACCGCGTGAACTATGACATCAGGCCAACCTAAGCGCAAACTTCATGTCTGGCGTGTAGTCCGTGGTAGTTTTGAGTGTTACCAAGCTTGGGTTGGGTTCAAGGTGCAGTAGAAATGAGTTTACACTCCAGGTAAGTTTCTGGACAGTAACTTTGGAGATTTACTATGGTCAAACCACTGGGAGTTGGGGGCTGGGCTTTGGAGGCTAGCCAACACTTACTTAGGTAAAGATGCACAAGAAAAACTAGCTACAATGGAGCTAGTAAAATGGTAGTTGCTGTAGAAACTACCATTTCTGTCCAGAAATGAAAATATTTTCTGTAGCCAAAATATTCCAAAGAGTGATGAAATATTTTTGCTCAGAAAGGTGCCCTAGGGTTCAAAAAATAATTGGGATTTTTCTCAGGATTTTAGGGGCAAGAAAAATTAGGGTTGCTTTGGAGCACAAAGGGCTAGCTAGGGCTTAGAAGGGTAAAATGAATATTTTTCATTTAAGAAAAATATTACAAATGATATTTTGAGATGAACCAGAGATGGAGTGATGGTTTGAGAGGGGATGAAGCACTTGGGTGAAAGTCAAGGGGTACCCAAGTGGTCAAGTCCAAATGAAAGGACTCAAAAACTCCAAACTCAAATCCAAACCAACTGAAAAGCAGGCAAAGAAGAGAGGGCAAAAACCAGGCTGTCACAAACCTCCCCCACTTAGAATGAATCTCGTCCTCGATATTCGGTTGCTTGGGAAAACCATTCTGGGTAATGTGCCCTTAGAAATTCTTCTGATTCCAATGTTAATTCTGACTCTGTGTGATGCTTCCATTGGACTTTGTAAAACTTACTTGCTCTATTGTGAGTGACTCTTTCCATCTGTTCCAAAATTTTAACTGGCCTCTCTTCATATGTTAAATCCTTTGCCAGCTCTATTTCTGTCATATCGGTCTTTTTCTCAGGTGGCGATATGCATTGCCGTAATTGTGAAACATGGAACACGTTGTGCACGTCCGACAATTCAGGGGGTAACTCCAACTGATATGCAACAGTACCCACTCGTGTCATAACGGGAAATGGACCAATAAATCTGGGTGCCAATTTTCTACGAGTCTAAAATCTCTTGATACCTTTCATAGGCGTGACTCGAAGGTATACATGTTCTCCGGGTTCAAAACTGATATGTCGGTGCTTTGCATCATAATAACTCTTCTGTCGAGATTTCGCCAACTGCAATCTATCTCTGATTTCCTTGACTTGTTTCTCGGCTTCCAGCATGAGATCTGTTCCGAAAATACGGCTTTCCCTGGTTTGAGACCAATTTAAAGGAGTGCGGCACTTACGGCCATACAAAGCTTCATACAGTGACATCTTTAAACTGGTCTGGAAGCTATTGTTATAAGAGAACTCGGCATATGGCAAATAGTCTTCCCATTTTGGTCCTTGGGCCAAAGCACAAGCTCGCAGCATACCTTCGAGTATTTTATTTACTCGCTCTGTCTATCCATCAGTCTGAGGATGATAAGCCGTAATGTATTTCATTGCTGTCCCCAAGGCTTGATGGAGATGGGACCAAAAAGCGGAGGTAAAAAGTGAACCTCAGTCAGAAGTGATGGTTCGGGGTACTCCATGCAGAGTGACTATCCTGGATACATATAGTTGTGCAAGCTCATCTGCTCGATATGTGGTTCAGATCGGGATAAAGTGGGCTACCTTGATTAATGTATCCACTATGAACCAGATTGCATCATTGCCCCGTCGGGTCTTAGGTAGTCCTGTGATGAAATCCATACAGATATCATCCCATTTCCATTGAGACACTGGCAGCGGTTGGAGAAGTCCGGCTGGCTTCTGATGTTCTGCCTTCACTTTGTTGCATATGTTGCAACAGGCCACGAAATAGGCAATGTCTTTCTTCATTCCATCCCACCAGAATATTTGTCGAAGGTCTTCATACATTTTCGTACCTCCGGGGTGAATTGAATACAAGGATTCGTGGGCTTCTGACAGGATCTTCTATCTTAAATTTGCTTGATTGGGCACACAAATCCTTCCCCAAAAACGAAGGGTACCGAACTGATCCTTCGAGAAATTGGAAGTCTGACTTGCCACCATATGCTTAGCACGTTTCTTCAGATCGGTGTCATCTGGCTGGTCCTTGCGGATCTCTTCCTCAAGGGTGGGGGTAACTTCCAAAATATTAGCAAGGCCAGCCTCAACTATGACCAGGTTGAGCTGAGCAATCTCTTCTTGAAGTTCAGGAGGCAAGGATTCCAATATGACATTTAAACTGACGGGCTTTCGACTGAGCGCATCGGCAACCACGTTGGCCTTACTTGGGTGGTAATTTATTCCAAGGTCATAATCCTTGACTAGCTCAAGCCATCTTTGTTGACGGAGATTTAAATCTGGCTGAGTAAATATACACTTGAGGCTTTTGTGATCAGTAAAAATTTGGCACCTTTTCCCGATGAGATAGTGTCTCCAAATTTTTAAAGCATGAACCACCGCGGTCAATTCCAAATCATGAGTAGGGTAATTTCCCTCGTGGGGTCGTAGCTATCGTGAGGCATAAGCTACTACCTTGTTGTCTTGCATAAGTACGCATCCAAGTCCTTGCCTGGAAGCGTCGCAATACACATCAAAACTGCGGTAGATATCTGGAAGAGTTAATACCGGGGTAGTTGTCAGCCATTTCATTAACTCACTGAAACTTTTCTCACAGTCCTCAGTCCATTCAAACTTCTTGTCCTTTTTGAGCAGCTCTGTCATGGGTTTAGCAATCTTGGAGAATCCTTCAATGAAACAACGGTAATATCCGACTAATCCAAGAAAACTCCGGATCTGAGATACGGTTGTGGGTGGCAACTAGTCGACTACATCCTTTACTTTGCTCGGGTCCACGGCTATACCTTCGGCGGATAGCACATGTCCAAGAAATCCAACTTGCTTGAGCCAGAACTCACATTTACAGAATTTGGCGTATAACTGATGTTCACGAAGTCGTTGTAACACTGCTGGGAGGTGTTCTTTATGCTCTTCTTCACTTCTTGAGTAAATAAGTATATCGTTGATGAATACTACCACGAACTTATCGAGGAAGTCCATGAATACCTTATTCATCATGTGCATGAAGAAGGCAGGGGCGTTGGTGAGACCAAAAGACATAAATGTAAATTCATAAAGACTGTATCGAGTGGTGAATGTGGTCTTAGGAATATCCTCCTTTTTAATCTGGAGTTCATAGTATCCAGTCCGTAAATCAATCTTGGAGAATACCTTAGCCCCACTGAGCTGATAAAACAGGTCATCAATCCTTGGCCGTGGATATTTATTTTTGATTGTGACATCATTCAGCTGAGAGTAATCCACACACATGCGGAGGCTGCCATCCTTTTTGTCCACGAAGATAGCAGGTGATCCCCATGGTGAAGAGCTGGGACGGATATATCCTTTATGAAGCATTTCATCAAGCTGTTTCTTTAGCTCCACTAATTTTGATGACGACATTCGGTAACACTTATTGTGTATTGGTGTGGTCCCGGGCACAAGATCTATTGCAGACTCAAGCTCTCAATCAGGTGGCATGCCTAACAGTTCTTCTGGAAATACATCAGGAAACTCACTGACCACAGGAATTAGTTCCAATTCAGCCACTGCTATGAAGACCATTTCCTTTGAGGGTATGCTTCTGCGAGCATAGAATCTTGTAGTCTACCCTTCTTGGTTGGTCAAAGTGACTTCACGGGTTGCACAATTTATGCATACTTGATACTGAGTCAGCCAATTCATACCCAACATAACATCCAACTTATCAGACTCAATAAGTATCAAGGAAGTTGGAAAACAGACTTTGTTGACATTGACTTCCAGATTGCGGCAGACTAGATTGCTTCTGATTAGAGATCCCGGGGTTTGTACCAGCATATTCTTGCCCAAAAGCGAACAAGGAAATTTGTTTTGGGCAACAAAACTCCAAGAAATAAAAGAGTGGGAAGCCCGAGAGTCAAATAAAATCACTGCAGGTATGTTATTAACAGAGAACATACCAATGACGACTTCGGGGTTCTCTTGGGCTTCATCGACGGAGATGTGATGAACGTATCCCGTGATGTTGTGCTGGATCGGACATGCCTCCATACAATGGACTTGTGGCCTGAATATAGCATTCGTCCTGTTGTTCTTAGGACACTGTTTGGCATAATGTCCGGTTTGCCCAAAACTGAAGCAAGAATTGCTGCGCAGACGCTCCTCTTGCACTGGGTTGGTTACGACATTCTTGACTTGGGTGGTGGTCTTGTTAACATTCTGCTGCAAATTGGGCTTGTATTCCACCTGAGACTATTGCCAGGTACGAGCCTTCTGCACTAGTTGTATTTCCTTCCTTGGATCAAACTTGCGCTTGTGATCGTTGTTGGCAGACTTATTATCCGATACAAGCTTGTGCTCTCTTTCAACAATGAAATCCTTGTTCACCAGGGTTTGGAGGTCTGGGAAATCGAACATACTGAGAGTACACCTGAGTTGCGGGTTTAATCCACCAAGAAATCTGTCAATTTTCTTTCTTCAGTGGCCACGTCATATAGGGAGTAACGTGACAGATGATTGAATTTTTGCAAATATTCACCCACAGACTGACTTCCTTGGAGGAGCGTGAGGAATTCACGCTGCTTAGTCTTCATGATTCCCGTAGGGATATGATATTTCTGGAATCGTTCCATGAATCTTGACCAGGTGATTTCTTCATCATCAAACCACATGGCTCTTTCATTTTCCCACCATATGGCTGTAGCGCCTTCAAGACAATGAGTTGCGAATGGAACCTTATCTCCTTCTTCAGTACGAGCAATCTCAAGCTTCTTGTCCATAGTTCTCAACCAATCATCTGCATCCAATGGATCAATAGTCTGACTGAAACTGGGAGGCTTGGTTTGAAAATCTGATAGCTTGGAATGATGACCGGGCTGATTTCCATTCTGTCCAGCCACATCTTGAACACTTCTTAATATTTCAATCAGATAATTATTCCGTCTTTCCCTAAACATACACAGAATTTGCTCGGTGGAGGGCGGATTTGGCGGTGGAGGTTGCCTGTCGTGCGGAACGATGAATAGGAGAACCCTCGCGAACGTTGCTACTGCAGTCTCCCCGCATCATCCTATTATGATTTTCCCCAAGGCAACGCACCCGAGATGAGAAGCATTCAAAATAAACTGGGAGAAGCCAGCAACAAAAGCCTGAGAAATACCGAAACGACAAAGAAAATACGGCGAATAAAATAGAGGTCCAACATAATTATACATAGACTCATACATAAAAGATAACAACATGCCAGGTTCAACTACCCTCATACATGAAATGAAACATCATGACCCGTACGACTACATCCGTACACCGTCCTAACGACTGCGGATACTGAGAAGCTCTACTGCTCCGCAGGTGCTGCGGGGTCCTCTCCTGAAGCAGACTCGGATCCTGAACTGACGTGGTTAACTCAGACCTCCGGGTTAAAGGTGACACGACGATGCTGCCTCAAGGGCTCTCCCTCTGGGGCAGGTGTAGCGTGAAGCATCGGGGCTACGGGAGTGGCGAGAAGTGAAACCCACTCAGCAGGAGCACTAAGCGGACTCACGGTCACGGTGCTCGAGCTACCCGGAGGAGTAATCGGTGAAATAGGGGAACTAGAACTAGCGGGAATATAAGGAGTAAACCGTACAGATGCTGGAGTAGTGACTTATCTAGTGGAGGCTAAAGCAGTACGAGCACGACTCAGCTCTCGAGCCAGCTCGTGGATCATAACATAGCTAGCAGTGATATAGCGAGAAAGGTGGCTAGCAACACTATCAGACTCCGGATCAATGATAGGCAAACGGACGCGACCATTATCGTGCAGAGAAGGATAGTAGTATAAACCAGGCTGGTTATGCATCCGGACCTCGTTGTAGCGAAGCTCAACAAGGACCTCGAATGCAGCAAACTGTAAAGCTTGAGAAGTGGTAGAAGCGTAACTGCTCCGAGAGGTACGAGTGTAGGTGCTGGAATCGGAACTGGTGCGCAGAGTAACCACGGCGTGATACTCATATATTGAGTCAGATAGACGCTCTCGGTACACAAGATAGGCTGGGTCGTCACCAAGGGGGTACAGCCGATGCCACACATTACGAAGGTGATGCGGAGACGTGTACGGCACCAGCTGCAACTGGCACGGATACGGCACCGGAGCCATCTACACTCACAACCATTAGCAGGTTAGCATAAAAATAAAATTAGTGCATGCAATGCAACAACCAGCTACAAATGCTAGCGGCACTCATCTACAACTCATATCTAGCGTATGGTTAACTCATCGTAGTCTAGCATTGCCTACAGTCAGCGCGGCTCTGATACCAAGCGTTGTGGCACCCCGGCTCAGAGCAACCGGTTTACCATGCATTGCCAGCCTAGAGACCTTGTCTTCTGGCAACACACAACAACTTGGTATAGAAAAACAATCGCTTTATTGATACTAGTGGATCAGAGTTTATATTACAACAGATAGCGAGGCCAAGTGGCACACATGGTGCGGCTGAACAATATGTCCATTATTTAGTGAACATAAAGGGGCCTCGATCATGACAACTACGCGGCAGCGGAACAACGTCGTAGCGGAACTCCATAGCACAGGGACACCGATGTGGACATGATCTAGACTCGGACGGCTCTCCTTTCCAATGAGACTTTCCTGAAATCTGGCATGACATGCCAGGTCAGTACATTCAATGTACTTGCAAGATCACAACAAGCATAAACATAATGACAAATAATAGCATGACAATTAACCAATTAATAACAATGCAACAATATATCCAACATGTTGTGACCATGCTCTTGTGATAATCGTCCCTCGGACTGGCTTACCGAACGTGATTGTTTCCGGATCACAAACATGTCAACACAGAGACAATCTCGTGATTCTTACGGAGATCACAACCACGACCAATAAATGGCCCGTGATCCTTACGGCGATCACAACCACGACCAATAAATGGCCCATGATCCTTACGGCGATCACAACCATGACCAATAAATGCCCGTGATCCTTACAGCGATCACAACAACGACCACATCTGGTCCAACTCAACACGATGGCCTTTCCACCACCACCAGAATGCAAACTTCATACTTAGTGTGCAAAATTCATTAAATGTTGGTCCATGGTGTGACCTACTTTCGAGCATGTCCTTAACCGTGGATTCGGCTATCGATAGATTAATACACTCTGTAGAGGTAGCGCACTGGACCCACATCGCGGAACCCATGGCCTCGCACTCCCATTCGGTTGGACCAACGGCATTCCGACGAAACCACTCCATTGCCATGACACTCTTCCAGCCACTCCGACTCACTCCCCATCGGGCTAGTCCCGGGTGGCCCCGTGTCTACCAAAGACACAATGACCACCATCGTGGCCACGATCCACTCTGGGACCCAGTACCAAAACTTAACAACGGGCTCACAAGGTTATGCCTGCTTAACGGGCCAGGGTACAGCACACCGATAATCTTCCCTAGATGGAGGCACCGACCAAAGGAATGACAATGAAACGAATAAAGGTCGTCCCATACCGGAAAATGTGGTTGCACTGGGAAAGACTCGATTCAGCGGCACCATGACCCGGTCAACAACATATTCAAGTTGAGTTATTATCAGGTTCACCTTAAAGTGAAAGTAACCGGCATCATAATGCCATGACATGCATCACCAACATATGCATCACATATCAACGAAAATAACTGAGTCAACTACGCTCTCACTGAGCAATCAACAACTCATGATACTCTTCTAGTTAAGATCAAGCCTCACATTAACCAGAATCTTTTCTAGCAAATTTATCATTTTACTTATGCAAAATAATCTCACTAATTATTTATTTCCATAGCCATATTATCTTCTCATCATCCATAACTAAAACATTGTTAGGTTACCAACTAGGTTCACTACAAATTTTCTGTAAATCAAGCATATTTACTATAACAAGCATCTAACAGAATATAATTAACATATTAATAATTTAAATGCATGAATAATCATTTGTTCAAGTAGGAAAATCACAAATATTGAAGTGGCACTATGAAAATGTTGCTGTGGCTTGCCTTAGTGCAGATGAGGTTCACAAGCCTCCTGGTGATCCTCAAGACAAGCCTGCTCTTCTGAAAATAAATAAAAACACACAAATAAAACATCAAGAAACCTTCTGAAATTCACCAGAAAATCTAGACAGCAAGGAAAAATCCCATCTTTGGTGAGCTGCTAGATTTTTGGACAAAGAACACAATGCAAAAAGAATCATTGCATTTGGACTTATATATAAAAAGTTGTGGCTGTTTGAAATTCTCTGGATTTAAATGAAATTTGAATACTGGGGGGTGACGTCGAAGGCGTAAAAGCCAGAGGCGCCACCACTCATACCGCTTCGCGCACGTACAGAGTGGCTGACTAGCAGGCCCCGCTTGTCAGGTGAGGAGGAGGGAGATAGGGAAACAAGGAGCGGCGAGGATTCGTCGGAGCGTACGTCGGCGGCGAGGGCTCTTGGGCCAAAACGAGAGGGAGGGATCGGAAGAGAAGATGATGGCGCACCTGCCCGTACCCGTAGAGTGGCTAGGGGTGGTCGGACAGCGTCGGAAACAGCCTCTCTAGCGGAGGCAGAGAGCAGCGGTCGCCGGAGATGAAGACGATGACGACTAGGGGCGGCTCCAGGGGCTCCAACAGGGCGAAACGGAACCACCGGAGAGTGGCGGAGGCCCTGGAAGGGTTGCCCTAGCCTGGGAGGGGTTGGAGCTGCGGGGACGACCCGAGGAGATCGCCGGCGAGCTCGAGCTCAGGGATGGCAGCCCGCGGCCTGCTCGGCTGGGCTACGGCTTACTACTAGAATAATGTGTGAACATGAATGTAAAGTCGGTGAGAAATATGTACTCGCCCAAGCTTAGGCTTTTTAGCCTAAGTTGGTCTATTGCCAAGGATAGCCTGGCTGATATCCGAAGTTATAACTGGGGTCATACTGAGATGCGGCAGCCAATGCCTCCTGAGATGCGGCATGTTGGCGAGCTGCCTCTGCTCTCCTCTCGTGTTCGGCTGCCTCCTCCCTGGTTACAACATATCTTCGTTTTACCTGGTAATCAAAAAGGGAAGGAGCAGGGAGAGTAACATGGACAGCGCATCGTCTATCAAAGATTAGTCGGTACTGGAGGAATTGTTCATTCCTTAAAAGAAAACGATGTCTGACCATCGCATCATAGTCTAAATAAGCGGGAGGCAACACCATATCACCCTCACGTGGGGGTATACCAAGATAATTAGCAACACGGGTCGCATAAATCCCTCCAAATAAATCTCCAACTAAACCATTATTATGTAACCTACGTGAAACAATTGCCCCCAAGTGGTAATCTTTATTACCTAATACAGCACTCTTGAGAACACAAAGATCAGGGACACACATGTGACATGCTTCATCTTTACCATTAATACATCTACCAATGAAGAGAGCAAAATAATGTAGAGCAGGAAAATGAATACTCCCTATGGTAGCTTATGCTATGTCCCTGGATTCTCCCACAGTGATACTAGCTAGAAAGTCTTTATATTCAGATTTACAGGGTTCATTAACACTACCCCACTGAGGAAGTTTGCAAGCATTAGTAAAATCTTCTAAGTCCATGGTATAAGATTGATCATAAATATCAAACAGGACACTTTGAGAATTACGCGAAGATGTAAATTTAAACCTTCTCACGAATGAATCAGTCAATTGGTAGTACTGAGGACACTTATCTTGCATGAAGTCCTCAAGATCGGCATTACGCACATATGCATCAAATTCATCCTTGATGCCTGCATTGACGATAAATTCTTCTGACGGCCATTCACAAGGCCGCACATCAGCTTCCCTTGGTGGTTCATCATCTTGCTCACGCATAGGGCGCCTGGGTCCTTTCTTTGTTGAAGAACCACATTGGTACATTTTTCCTAAACATATTTCTTCCTCTGAAAAATTTCTGAAATTTTTAGTAACTTCAAAATAAAAGTGAATCAAACTAAACAAGATTGGTAGCAACTACTGCCACAAGTGCCTAGAGCCTATATCATGCATTAGAACTACTTGGGACCTCATAAATTTGACATGCAAGATCAAGAACAGGGTCACCTAGGCAGCAAAAATTTGCAATGAGTAAAGCACTAGAACAAAAACTAATTGGACCATTGGAGGAGTCACATACCAAAGAACGGTCTCCCAAAGCAGTTTTGTGAATGGAGCTTTGAGCAAGGAGATCGAAAATCGCAGCAAAATGAGCTAGAACTCATGCTTGAGCAAGATGGTGAATTTTTTGGGAGGAAGATGGAGTGTGTGGGTGTAGGAATAAATGGAGGGGGGTTACCATGGGCCCACGAGACAGGGGGCACGCCCAGGGGAGTGGGCGCACCCTAGACCCACGTGGCCAGGTGCTTGCCCCCCTGCTGTGTTCTCAGTGCTAAGAATCCTCAAATATTCCATAAAAAATCATACTAAATTGGCAGGGCATTTGGAGAACTTTTATTTTCGGGATATTTTTTATTGCATAGATAATTCAAAAAACAGACAGACAATACTATTTTTTCTTTATTTAATCTAAACAACAAAAAGGAGGGTACAGAAGGTTGTGCCTTCTAGTTTCATCCATCCCATGATCATCAAAAGGAATCCACTAACAAGGTTGATCAAGTCTTGTTAACAAACCCATTCCGAATAACATGGAACCGGAGAAATTTCGAATAACACTAAGTTACCTCAACGGGGATATGAACATCCCGAACAATAAGAATATCATATTTCTTCTTAAAAGTAGGAAGAGGAAATTTAAAACCTCCAATAATAATGTTTGGACTTTTTCCAATAGAATTGATGCTATGAACTTGAGGTTGTTTCCTCGGAAAGTGTACCGTATGCTCATTACCATTAACATGAAAAGTGACATTGCCTTTGTTGCAATCAATAACAGCCCCTGTAGTATTCAAAAAGGGTCTACCAAGGATAATCGACATACTATCGTCCTCGGGAATATCAAGAATAACAAAGTCCGTTAAGATAGTGACATTTGCAACCACAACAGGCACATCCTCACAAATACCGACAGGTATAGCAGTTGATTTATCAGCCATTTACAAAGATATTTCAGTAGGTGTCAACTTATTCAATTCAAGTCTACGATATAAAGAGAGAGGCATAACACTAACACCGGCTCCAAGATCACATAAAGCAGTTTTAACATAAGTTCTTTTAATGGAGCATGGTATAGTTGGTATTCCTGGATCTCCTAGTTTCTTAGGTATTCCACCCTTAAAAGTGTAATTAGCAAGCATGGTGGAAATTTCAGCTTTCGATATCTTTCTTTTATTGGTAATGATATCCTTCATATATTTAGCATAGGGATTTACTTTAAGCATATCAGTTAAGCGCATATGTAAGAAGATAGGTCTAATCATTTCAGCAAAGCGCTCAAAATCCTCATCATCCTTTTTCTTGGATGGCTTAGGAGGAAAAGGCATGGGTTTCTGAACCCATGGTTCCCTTTCTTTACCGTGCTTCCTAGCAACAAAGTCTCTCTTATCATAACGTTGATTCTTTGATTGTGGGTTATCAAGATCAACAGCAGGTTCAATCTCTACTTCATTATTATTGGTAGGTTGAGCATCAACATGAACATTATCATTAACATTATCACTAGGTTCATGTTCATCACCTGATTGTGTTTCAGCATCAGAAATAGAAATATCACTGGGATTCTCAGGTGTGTCTACAACAGGTTCACTAGAAGCATGCAAAGTGCTATCATTTTTCTTTTTCTTCCTTCTAGAAGGACTAGGTGCATCTAATTTATTCCTCTGAGAATCTTGCTCAACTCTCGTAGGGTGGCCTTCAGGATACAAAGGTTCCTGAGTCCTTCTACCAGCTCTAGTAGCCACTCTAACAGCAAAATCATGTTTATTATTTAACTCATCAAGCAAATCATTTTGAGCTTTAAATACTTGTACAGCATGAGTGGTAACCATAGAAGCATATTTGCTAATGCGTTTAAGTTCACCTTTAACTCTAGCCATATAATCACTCAAGTATCCTATCTCGAAAGCATTATTCTTTAATTCTCTACCAACATAAGCATTAAAACTTTCTTGTCTAGACATAAAGTCATCAAATTCATCTAAACATGGGCTATGAAATTTAGTAGAGGGGATTTCAACTTTATTATATCTATAGAGAGAATTTACTTTTACTACCTGTGTCAGGTTATCGAGACAATGTGTTTCTTCAACAGGTGGTATATTAAGACCATGTATTTCTTCAATAGGAGGTAAATTCTTAACATCTTCAGCTTTAATACCTTTTTCTTTCATATATTTCTTTGCCTCTTGCATATCTTCGGGACTGAGAAATAGAACTCCCCTCTTCTTCGGAATTGGTTTAGGAATAGGCTCAGGAGCTGGCTCAATTGGCTCAGGAATTGGCTCAGGGAGAGTCCAATTATTTTCATTAGTCAACATATTGTTTAATAGCAATTCAGCTTGGTCGACTATTCTTTCCCTGAAAACACAACCAGCACAACTATCCAAGTGGTCCTTGGAAGCATCGGTTAGTCCATTATTAAAGATATCAAGTATTTCATTTTTCTTAATAGGATGATCAGGCAAAGCATTAAGTAATCGGAGAAGCCTCCCCCAAGCTTGTGGGAGACTCTCTTCTTCGATTTGCACAAAATTATATATTTCCCTTAAAGCAGCTTGTTTCTTATGAGCAAGGAAATATTTAGCAGAGAAGTAATAAATCATATCCTGGGGACTACGCACACAACCAGGATCAAGAGAATTAAACCAAGTTTTGGCATCACCCTTTAATGAGAATGGAAATATCTTAAGGATATAATAGTAGCGAGATTTCTCATCATTAGTGAACAGGGAGGCTATATTATTTAACTTAGTAAGATGTGCCACAACAGTTTCAGATTCATAGCCATAAAAAGGATCAGATTCAACCAAAGTAATTATCTTAGGATCAATAGAGAATTCATAATCCTTATCAGTAACAAAGATAGGTGAAGTAGCAAAAGCAGGGTCATATTTCATTCTAGCATTCAGAGTTTTCTGTTTAAGTTTAGCTAATAACTTCTTAAGATCTAATCTATCATTGCAAGCAAGAAAATATCTAGTAGTTTCTTCATCCATAACATAACCCTCAGGAATAGCAGGCAATTCATACTTAGGGGGAGAACCTTCATCATCACTATCTTCAATAATTTCATTCTCTCTAACCCTAGCAAGTTGTTCATCAAGAAATTCACCTAATGGCACAGTAGTATCAAGCATAGAAGTAGTTTCATCATAAGTATCATGCATAGCAGAAGTGGCATCATCAATAACATGCGACATATCAGAATTCATAGCAGTAGCAGGTTTAGGTGTCGCAAGCTTACTCAAAACAGAAGGAGAATCTAGTGCAGAGCTAGATGCAGTTCCTTACCTCCCCTCGTAGTTGAGGGATAAATTTTGGTTTTCTCGTCTTTCAAGTTCTTCATAGTGATCAGCAGATATAAATCCCAAGTGACTCAAAGAATAAAGCTATGCTCCCCGGCAACGGCACCAGAAAATAGTCTTGATAACCCACAAGTATAGGGGATCGCAACAGTTTTCGAGGGTAGAGTATTCAACCCAAATTTATTGATTCGACACAAGGGGAGCCAAAGAATATTCTCAAGTATTAGCAGTTGAATTGTCAATTCAACCACACCTGGATAATTTAGTATCTGCAGCAAAGTGTTTAGTAGCAAAGTAATATGGAAGTAACGGTAACA
This sequence comes from Triticum dicoccoides, assembly GCF_002162155.2. NCBI lineage: Eukaryota > Viridiplantae > Streptophyta > Magnoliopsida > Poales > Poaceae > Triticum > Triticum dicoccoides. Next base: position 767,651,021 of record NC_041383.1, on the reverse strand, counting down.
GTAGCAAAAGTAATGTTTTTGGGTTTTGTAGTGATTGTAATAGTAGCAACGGAAAAGTAAATAAGCAAAGCACAATATATGAAAAGCTCGTAGGCATTGGATCAGTGATGGATAATTATGTTGGATGTGAATCCTCATGTAATAGCTATAACATAGGGTGACACAGAACTAGCTCCAGTTCATCAATGTGATGTAGGCATGTATTCCAAATATAGTCATATGTGCTTATGGAAAAGAACTTGCATGGCATCTTTTGTCCTACCCTCCCGTGGCAGCGGGGTCCTAACAGAAACGAAGGGATATTAAGGCATCCTTTTAATAGAGTGCCGGACCAAAGCATTGACCCATAGTGAATACATAAACTCCTCAAACTACGGTCATCACCGAGAAGTATCCCGATTATTGTCACTTCGGGGTTGTCGGATCATAACACATAATAGGTGACTATAGACTTGCAAGATAGGATCAGGAACTCACATATATTCATGAAAACATAATAGTTTCAGATCTGAAATCATGGCACTCGCGCCCTAGTGACAAGCATTAAGCATAGCAAAGTCATAGCAACATCAATCTCAGAACATAGTGTACTAGGGATCAAACCCTAACAAAACTAACTTGATTACATGGTAGATCTCATCCAACCCATCGCCGTCCAGCAAGCCCACGATGGAATTACTCACGCATGGCGGTGAGCATCATGAAATTGGTGATGGAGGATGATTGATGATGACGACGGCGATGAATCCCCCTCTCCGGAGCCCCGAACGAACTCCAGATCAGCCCTCCCGAGAGAGATTAGGGCTTGGCGGCGGCTCCGTATCGTAAAACGCGATGAAAATTTCTCTTCGATTTTTCTCTCCGTGAAACAGAATATATGGAGTTGGAGTTGAGGTCGGTGGAGCTCCAGGGGGCCCATGAGACAGGGGGGCCCGCCCAGGGGGAGGGGGCTCGCCCCCCACCCTCATGGATAGTGTGTGGGCCCCCTGGCCTTGATTCTTTCGCCAATATTTTTTATATTTTCCAAAAGCTTTCTTCGTGGATTTGCAGGTCATATCGAGAACATTTGTTTTCTGCACAATAAACAACACCATGGCAGTTCTGCTGAAAACAACGTCAATACGGGTTAGTTTCATTCAAATCATGCAACTTAGAGTCCAAAACAAGGGAAAAAGTGTTTGGAAAAGTAGATACGTTGGAGATGTATCAGTTGCGAAGTTGCCTTTGTCCGGTTTGCACCTTCATATCCACCATGGCATGCTCAACACTATACTCGCAATGCTTATGGTTTTCCCCTTTTATATTCCACACTAGTTAAATGAAAGTAGACTAAATTTCAAAATTGGGTCAGTCGATTTTTGAGAGCTCGCCGGAGTTCACCGATGTGAAGGAAAGGGCTCGGGTGGGGACGGTGGTTGTGGGGGGCGATGGTGGGGCCTCGCCGAACGAAGAAAACTCGATGCGGGTGGGGGCAGTGGTGGGGGTGGCAGAGGAACACAGGCGGTGGGGGCGGTTTAGGGGAGGGCAGGGCGGGGGGTCGGGGCCGGTGGTTCGGTCGGCGGCCCGTGCGGTGTTATGTATGGGAAGCATCAGAGACGAGGAAGAAGAAGGGTTAGGAGACGTAGGATCGTCATCCAACCACCTCAAATTGTCGACTGACCCAAATGACAAAAGTCACGTGACTTGCATGCAGACATGCCTTTATATTCAGTACCATCATCATAGCTGCTTAGAACTGCTCCTGAATCCATCAAGCTAAACAACATGCCACTCATAATTCCAAACTTTTTGCTCAAATATGAATCTGATATGATGCTGATATTACTAAAACAGATAATGTTTAATTTGTCAGCTAATGTTCCTACTTTACTTTCGAAAAGCACATGCACCACATATAGAGAGACAATAAGGAGTTGCGGTCTTAATGCGCTCTGGTTCATCATGTGTGGGCACTGCGTAATGAACATTTTATTATCCAAAATCCGCTTGCTCTTCTTTAGCATATTCCTCTTCCGTTCTTCTTTAATAAGTACTCTCTCCATTCCTAAATACAAGTCCTTATATAGACTCCACCATGGACTACCTATGGAGCAAAATGAGTGAATCTACACTCTAAAATGTATCTATATACATCTGTATGTGATCCATAGCAGAAATCTCTACAAAGACTTATATTTTGGAACGGAGGGAGAATGATAGTAGTACAGTATGTTCCTTGCAGTGAAGATGAGCAAGGACATTTGCAGTGTAGAGGTCTATGCGGTCGGTTGTGATGGACACTTTGAACTCTTCGGGCCTCTTTGATTCGTAGGATTTTGTAAACATAGGAATAGGAATTGTAGTGGCCTGCCCACTTGAATCCTATAAGATTAGCAAGGAAATGCGGGGATCTGTGTTGCCTTTGAGAGGTACACTGATATTAACAGTACCGCACCTTCGGTTGAAGAGAGCTGGTATCCGAAGCCTTTCTAGCCATACCAGCAATACTAGCACATATATTCCAGCAAGTTCCACTTTGATAATTTTACTCCTGATGCTTACGGTTTTCCCGTTATATCTACACTATGATCGTTGTAGCTGCTTTGTGTCGCACTAACAGCAGTCCACTCTTGAAGCTAAACAACACACCAATCATAAGTCCGAAGTTTACTTCTTCAAATACGAATTATGATATGATACTGATATTACTTAACAGACACGCATTTAATGCTCCCACTTGATTTTCCAAATGCATGTGGCCACATATAGAGAGACAGCATGGAATTGCATTTCTTTGCGCGATGTGATCCATCATGAGTGGGCAACCAACATTGTATGCAATGAAGCGAAACCTCAAGAATATACTTCCTCTTATGTTCTTTAACATGTTCCTCTTTTGTAATTCTGTATTTAGTACGTACAGTATGTTCTGTTCCTTGTCAGGAAGGGGAGCAGGGACATCTGCATTCAACAGCTGATAGAGCTGGCCTATACGTGATCGATAGGCTTTCAATTAGTAGCGGCAATACAACACCATATTTTCCAGCCAGTTCTACTTTCCTGATTTATATATCGTGGTTATGGTGTACCCCTTTTATCTACACTACGATCTGCCTAGTTGCTGTGTGCTCTTATTTGTTGGAGATATGCCTGTCACGACCGGTTTTCCAATAAAAATATTTATTGAGAAACCAATCTTTTGAGTCCAGTATGAGAGAAATCCTCCTCACTGGTAGACAAATTCTTGATACAATAAGCCAGTAGCATAAAATATATTACAGGGTCGAACTATGGTTGCTCAACCAAATTATTACAAGCACGCCAATAATTATACATAATGGCGGACATGACACAGTGGTGTGGAGGCATACTACTGACTCGAGGATAGGGCGGTGGTGGAGAAACACAGCGGGGAGAGAAATACAAGACTCTAAGTCAATCATCTCATCGAGCGTCGAGGTGAGGCTCGAGGAATTTATTTGGTAGCGGAAGCGGATATAAAATAGTGACCAAAACCAGGGTCGCACGAGACTGACTGGGACTCCTCTAAGTGTCGGACTCGCTATCAAACTCTTCATCCCTGAGATCGCCTTCGTCAGCATCTGGCCAAATCAACAAGCCAGTGAGTACTTTGAAAGTACTCGCAAGACAGCTCGGATGTAAGATATAACAAATGCATGCATGGATGCGTCATGAATAATTCTCCAATGTACATTCAAAAATTTGCATAACAAGGTAAGTAAAAGGGAAATGGCGGTTGTCCGCCTGAAAATCCCACAGAACATAAATGAAGACCGATCGGGTGTCTGAAGCGACGCCTCGAAAGGTGAACAAATAATTATAAGGAAATGATGCCACAGTCGGGCGTCTTAGCGACACCACATAAAGGGCTTTAAAAGAAATGCCATAGTCGGACGTCGGGGCGACATCACAGAAAGGGCTTAAAGAGAACTGCCACAGTCGGACGTCGGGGTGACATCACAGAAAGGGCTTAAAAAGAAATGCCACAGTCGGACGTCGGGGCGACATCACAGAAAGGGCTTAAAAAGAAATGCCACAGTCGGACGTCGGGGCGACATCACAGAAAGGGCTTTCAAGGAAAATAAAATACAACAATGCCACAGTCGGACGTCTGAGCGACATCGCAGAAAGGGCTTTTATTCACAAGTAAATAATACTCATAGTAAACATTTAATTCATGAGAATGAATGGGTTAGTCCATCCACAAAAATAATCATTTAACCGGAATTAGCACTCATGCGAATCACCGGAGTCTCTGCCATCAAAACTGTGTCAGGACCCCGACTCGATGTCACATCGATCTAGCCGGTAACACCTCATATCACTTTGCGGCCTCACGCACGGTATCCCCACGGGTGTCGCCTTACCTTTGCCCGGGACCGTTTGCGCCTTTTGGCTCACGTATATGATAGTGTCGCTAGCATCCATATGATAAAGAGCCCGGGCTGACATGACTAGTCGTAAACCCAAAGTGGCACAGACTTACAGGGACAGGCATCCATGACCCAGCTTCGAACGTGTCGGTCATCAGCAAGTGGGTCCGGGCTGTAGCACTGGGCTAGCAGGACTCCGGTAAACCGGGCTGTAGCGGGCTAACAGGACTCCGGTACTCAAAGCGTGACATTTCCCCGAAGGGACAGACACAGGAACGAAGAAGGACACATGCCGGCCAGCCTAAGTGTTCCAGAGCAGTAGCAGGCTACCATGGCTCAGCGGTAACACTAGGAGACATTTCCCGGTAAGAGAGGCTACTAAAGATAAACAACTAGATAGTCAGATCCCACACATACCAAGCATTTCAATCATACACACAATATGCTCGATATGTGCAAATACAACGAAGCATCACAACATGACTCTACGACTCAAGTACTTTATTTAAGGCTCAGGGAGCCATACATAGCATACACAAAGATACGGGTCACACGACCCAGCACTCAAGTCATACAGTCATACAAACCAGCAGGGGAAGTACATTGTCTGAGTACAGACAACTAGTAAAATAAAAGAGGCTTGGAAAGCCTAGCTATACTACGTGGTCCTTCACAAGCTCAGGGTCACCACCTGGGCCTTTAGCCTACTCGTTGATGTCAACGTCTACATAGAACCCATCAGAAGGGGTTGCAGCGTCTTCTGTAAAAATGTAGATTATAGCAACATGAGTACAAAGGTACTCAGCAAGACTTACATCAGATCCTACATACATGCATATTATCAAGAAGGGTTGGTGGAGTTATTGCAGCAAGCCAGCTTTGACTCTTGGCTAGACTATCCTACGATACTCCAACTTGAAATGGTTTTGCGCACACGAGTCCACTACTCACCACTTCAATACACTACCGAGGATCCACCTCCGTCTTCCTACGGAAGAGCCATCCTCGACACTCACTCTTATCTTGAGGCTTTTAGTAGTTCCCATTTACTTGTCTATGAACTGTATAGGCAACCAAGTAGTCCTTTACCGCGGACGCGGCTATTCGAATAGATTATGATAACCCTGCAGGGGTGTACTTCTTCATACATGTTTCCACCACTTAGCGTCTGCACACGACATGTGCTCGGCAGACTTCAAACGAAAGCCGACGTGGGTGTAGACCACGACCTACCTAAACACTTAAGCCTCTAGTCCAGGTTTATCGCCTATTCAGGTTCCATCCGCAGGGAGTCCGGCCGAGGTTTCCCATACGGCCCCGAACGATGTGAACAGGGTTCCCGAGATACCTAACGGGTATTCGGTACACCCGGCCACGTACCTACCGCATCACAGCCCACCCCTACGGTCAGCGCTGTCCACGGCCTCCAGTAGGCTACAAACACCAGAAACTACTTGCAACTCCTGGACAGAGAGCTAGGGTGAATAAGAAGTCGAGCGGGGTCATATTTCAGGGCCCAATGCATGGTAGTAGCTGTATCTTAAATCACACATACAGATCTCAGTGCTTAAGGTCGGCTTCAATGAAACAACCCACCATGTACTCCTACATGGCCTCTCATCGATCCCTTTACCAAATCGTGTTCACCACACCACTCTCATTTCCGACATAATCATTTCACTCTAGCCATCACCCAGATGAACCAGACCTGACACGACTCTAAGCATAGCAGGCATAGCAAGGTAGGAACAACACATACATATGGCTCAATCAACTCCTACACATGCTAGTGGGTTTCATCTAGTTACTGTGGCAATGACAGGTCATGCAGAGGAAATGGGTTCAACTACCGTAGCACACAGCAGTTTGAAACGCGTTGTCTTAATGCAGTAAAAGAGAGCAGGAGCGAGAACATGGGATTGTATCGATATGATCAAATGGTTGGTTGCTTGCCTGATGGTTCGATGCACTGATACGATTCTTCGTTAGGGTAATCACGGTACTCCTCGGAGGCAGAACCTGCCGCAAAGAACATCGATACACAACCATCACCAAACAATGTGCAACAATATGATGCATGCATGAAACATGGCAATATGAGTGTGTTGGGCTAATGCAACTAAAACCAGAAGGGTTTGAACAAATTTGAATCAAAGATTCAAATTTCAAACTCAAACATGGCCTTTTAAAGTGCTTTTCCTTGTTCTGCTTAAAACATCAATTTAACTTGTTTGATCATGCATGAAAATAGTACAGATGGATAGATTGGATTTTTCTGATCATTTTTCATATATAATTTGTCCAATTTGGAGTTACAGAATAAAAGTTATGAATTTTTGAAGTTTAAATAATATTCTGGAATTTCCTGATTTAATTTAAATCCAGAAATATAATTATTGCGCCAGCATGACGTCAGCATGACGTCAGTGGTCAACTGCGGCTGGCTGGGGTCAAACCTGACGTGTGGGGTCCACACGTCAGTGACAGGGGGGGTTAAACAGGGTTAATTTAATCCTAATTAGGGGTTAGTGGCGCTGGGGCCCACTGTCAGTGTCAGGGGGGGGTAGTTAGTTTAACTAATTCGATTAGTGCTAATCCTAATTAGCTACAGGGCTGGGCCCACCTGTCAGGGACACAGGGGGGTTCCTGCCGTGGTCAAGGTGGGTCAAACCCACCGGCGACATGACGCCGGCGAGGCCCGAGACGGCGGCGCGATGCGGAATCGCGCTACAGGGCACGGGCGAGGCCGTGCTTGGGCTCGTTGGAGAGCTCTTGCTCCCGCGCGTCGAACGGTGGTGGTGGCCGTGCCTGGGGTGGCCTGTACCGTCGACGGCGACGACCGTGGCGGCTGCCGGAGCTCGGTTGAGCTCGGGGTCGAGGCTACAACGGCTGCGGGGATGCGGGGTTGGCACCTACGGCTTCTACGCGGTGCGGTGAGGGCGTGGGTGTGCTCGGTTGGGCGCTACGGTGACCGTGGCCACGACGGCGACATCGCCGGCGGCGTCGAGCTTCGGAGCTCAAGGGGCCGGCAGCTACAGAAGGCTAGGGACGACGGGGCAAGGGGGAATCGAATCAGTGGCTCACCGCGGAGCTGCAGGGATGGTTAGCGGGCTCGGGGACGGCCGGAGTGCAGCGAATCGACGGCGATGACCTCCGGTGGCCGAGGAGGGGAACGGCGACGTAGGCGGCGATGCAGGGCTTCCGGAGACCCGTGGAGCGGTGGGGAGGAAGAGGGGGTCGAGGCGGAGCTCCTGAGCTAGTCGGGGGAGCGAGGGGTGTCCAGTGACGGCTGCTATGGCGAACGGCGGCGAGGGTGGTGTTCGGCCGTGTGAGAGAGAGAGCGAGGGAGAGGAGGGAGGAACTGAGGGAGAGTGAGAGAGAGCAGGGGGGAGGCGTGGCGTCGTCCGGGGCATCGAGCGAGGAGGGGAGGGCAGGCAGGCAGCCGAGCAGGTGGCGTGGCGCGGTGGCGCGCGCGCGCGCCGGCCACACTCCCCTCCCTCTGTCGAGGACGAAGACGACAGAGGAGGGAGGCGGGCTGGGCCGCCTGCTGGCTGGGCCGGCCAGCTGGCTGGGCCGCACAGTGGAGGAGCCCAGGTAAGCTCCTCCTGTTATTTATTTTTCTGTTTTCTAATTTCTGACATTTGTTTTGATTTAAATAATATATTAAATCATTTATTTAACTTATGCCAATTTTTGCAGGAGCTAGATATATTATTCCAGAGCTCCTTTATAATTGGCATAATATTTGGACATATATTAATATATATAATTAATATATTTCCAATGCAAATATTTATGCATTAATTCCAAATGCCCAAAATAAATACCTATGAGCTCTTGAAAATATTGGTTTGATTTTTATCTCTGTCCAATATTTTCAGAGAGCAACATGAGCATTTTCTTGGACCCTTTTGGAGAAATTTTTATTTGGGTCATTTTCAAAATGATTCTGAGGGTTTCACAGATCCCCATTTCAAGTTTCTGATGAAAGAGTAAACATGATGCAACACTCTAATGCATGACTAGCTAGGGTGTGACAACTCACCCCCACTCAAAAGAATCTCGTCCCGAGATTTGGGTTCCTCCGGGAAGAAGGAGGGATACTCAAGTCGAAGACGATCCTCCCTTTCCCAGGTTGCTTCATCCTCCGAATGGTGCGACCATTCAACTTTGAGAAACTTGATATTATGACGTCGGGTGGTACGTTCGGCCTGATCGAGGATACGAATGGTGTACTCTCGATATGTAAGATTATCTTGGAGATCAAGCGTTTCGTGGTCCACTTCACGGATAGGATCCGAGAAGCAACGCCTGAGTTGGGAAACGTGGAAGACATCGTGGACTCTGGAGAGGTGCGGAGGTAGTTCTAACTGGTAGGCAACTTCCCCTCGTTTGGCGAGAATGCGAAAAGGTCCAAGGTAACGAGGAGCCAATTTGCCTTTGATACCGAAACGATGGGTTCCTTTCAGAGGGGTGACCCGAAGATAAGCCTTCTCGTCAACCTCGAAAGTCATAGCCTTATGTTTTCGGTCATATTGACTCTTTTGACGAGATTGGGCTGTTTTCAACTTTTCACGAACGATACGAACTTGTTCTTCTGCTTCCTGAATCATATCCGGGCCAAAGAATTGTCTTTCCCCGGTCTCTGACCAGTTAAGGGGTGTTCGACACCGTCGTCCATAGAGAACTTCAAAAGGGGCTTTACCCAAGCTAGATTGATAGCTGTTGTTGTAAGCGAATTCGGCAAATGGAAGGCACTTCTCCCAGTCCATTCCGAATGAGATAACAGAGGCTCGAAGCATGTCTTCTAGAATTTGGTTGACGCGTTCCACTTGACCACTCGACTGAGGGTGGAAGGCGGTGCTAAAGGAGAGACGGGTTCCCATAGCATTTTGGAAACTTTCCCAAAATCGAGAGGTGAAAAGACTTCCTCGATCCGAGTTAATTTCCAAAGGAACACCATGGAGAGACACTATTCGGGAGATGTATAAGTCTGCCAGCTGACTAGCGGTTATACTCTCACGAACAGGTAGGAAATGGGCTACTTTGGAAAGACGATCGACCACAACGAAAATAGCATTATTCCCTCTCTTGGTCCTGGGAAAACCGGTACTGAAATCCATACCAATTTTATCCCATTTCCATTCAGGAATAGCTAGGGGTTGAAGGGTGCCAGCAGGCCGTTGATGCTCTGCTTTTACACGACGACAGACGTCGCAATTAGCAATATACTGAGCAATTTCTCTCTTCATCCTAGTCCACCAGAACCTCTGGCGTAGGTCCTGATACATCTTAGTACTACCGGGATGAATGGTGAGAGGAGATTCATGAGCCTCCTTAAGGATCAACTGCCGTAGATGCTGGTTCTTGGGAACCACTAGACGGTTCTCAAAGTACACAACACCATGATCATTTGTGGAGAAACAACTAGCACCTCCGCTAGCAATGTTCTCTTTGATTTTAGATATTCCCTTATCTCGCTTTTGGGCAGCGATGATTTGATCCGTAAGAGTAGGTTTCGCCACCAAGGTGGAAAGAAAACCTTGAGGAACAATGTGAAGGTTAAGCTTCCGAAATTCCTCATGGAGAAGCGGTTGACTTTGTTGTAACATCAGGTTGTTACAATAAGATTTACGACTTAGCGCATCAGCCATGACGTTGGCTTTCCCTGGGGTGTAGGTTATTCCTAAGTCGAAGTCTGTGATCAACTCAACCCAACGTCTTTGCCTGAGATTCAGATCCGGTTGGGTGAAGATGTACTTCAGACTTTGGTGATCAGTGAATATTTCGCAACGATTACCGAGGAGGTAATGTCGCCAGGTTTTAAGTGCATAGACTACAGCTGCAAGCTCTAGATCATGAGTAGGATAGTTCTCCTCATGTGGGTGCAATTGCCGTGAAGCGTAGGCAATTACATGTCGATCTTGCATGAGAATGCAACCTAGTCCTTGTCGCGAGGCGTCGCAGTAGATAACAAAGTCCTTGGAGAAGTCTGGCGGTACCAATACGGGAGCAGAAGTCAGGCGTCTTTTCAGTTCCTGAAAACTGTGCTCACATTGTGGAGTCCACTCGAACTTCTTATCTTTCTTGAGGAGTTCGGTTAGAGGTTTAGCAACCTTGGAGAAGTTTTCGACAAAGCGACGGCAATAGCTCGCTAAGCCCAGAAAACTCCGAACTTGCTTGACCGATTCAGGTGGAGTCCAATTAAGGACGGCTTGAACTCGCTCAGGGTTAACAGCAATACCTTTACCAGATATTACATGACCCAGATAGGTCACTTCTAACAACCAGAATTCACATTTAGAAAATTTGGCATAAAGGCGATGCTCTCGAAGTTTCTTCAACACTAGCCTTAGATGTTCGGCATGTTCTTCCTCGTTCTTGGAGTAGATGAGTATATCATCGAGGTAAACCACGACGAATTTATCCAAATACTCCATGAAGATTGAGTTCATTAACCGAGAAAAGGTGGCTGGGGCGTTGGTTAAACCGAAGGACATGACGGTGTACTCGTATTGGCCATAACGAGTAACAAAGGCCGTTTTAGGAATGTCCCCGTTTCTGATTTTGATTTGATGGTAGCCCAACCTCAAATCCATCTTGGAGAAGATTGAGGATCCAGCGAGCTGATCGTACAGGTCGTTGATCCTGGGAAGCGGATATTTGTTCTTGATTGTGACCAAATTGACAGGTCGGTAATCTACAACCATCCGGTCCGTACCATCCTTCTTCTTAACGAAGAGAACGGGGCAAGCCCACGGAGATGAACTAGGTCGGATGAAACCCTTTTTCAAGGACTCATCGAGTTGTTTCTTAAGCTCGGCTAGTTCTAGGGGTGCCATCTTATAGGGTCTTCTAGCAATCGGAACGGTTCCGGGGATGAGGTCTATTACGAACTCAACATCCCTGTCAGGTGGAACACCTGGCAATTCTTCTGGGAAGACATCCGGGAAGTCACGGACTACCGGAACGTCCTCAAGATCTGGCAAAGGGCTGGCGTTAAGAGAATATAATTGTCGCTTGGCTATTCGGGTTAGGACATTGACTATCTTCCCCGAAGGATGGGTGAGTTGAACAGTCCTAGAGAAGCAATCAATTTTGGCTTGATGAGCCGACATCCAGTCCATACCCAGAATGATATTAATATCTGAAGATTTAAGGGCTATCAAGGACGCGAGGAAAACAAGTCTGTCGACTTGGATTTCATTTCCATAACTTACCCTAGAGGTCTGCCATCTAGAACCAGGAGTAGAAATTTCCATAGTGGATGGCATGTCACAGAATGCAACGTTATGCAAACGAGCATAATTTTCAGATATAAAAGAATGAGAGGCTCCTGTATCGAAAAGAACAGATGCCGGGTGGCAATTAACAAGAAGCGTACCGAGAACGACGTTGGGATCCTCTTGAGCTTCTTCGGCAGAGACACAGTTGACATGGCCACGTGAAGCGGTGACCGGTTTGGCGTGGAACACTTTCCCTGTCGGCTTGCCACGGCCAACAGCTTTAGCAGACTGATTGGGGTTGGTCTGGGGACACTCACGCATATAGTGGCCAGATTCCCCACACTTGAAACAAGTCACGGAACTGGTACGTGGAGGAGCATTGTTAGTTGGACCCCCATAGGGCTTGGCCGGTGCAGACTGTTGAACGGGGCGAGGCGCCTGGAAGGATGGCCTCGGTGTGAACCTGGGTGGCAGGGCGGTGTTGGGTACCCACACGCGGCGCTTCTGAGGACCAGCACCGGATGAGGAACCCATATCACGGCCATGCTTGTGTGTTGCGTCATAGTCAGTCTGACCAGTTTTAGCACTGATGGCTTTGTTGACAAGTTTCTGAAAAGATGTGCACTCATGCAGACGGAGGTCACGGCGAAGCTCAGGACTAAGGCCCTTACGGAACCTTGCTTGCTTCTTGGCATCAGTAGACACCTCCTCAGTTGCATATCGTGCGAGATTACCAAACTCCCTGCTGTAAGCATCCACAGAAAGTCGGCCTTGGGTGAAACTGCAAAATTCCTCACGTTTACGGTCCATGAGACCCTCCGGAATGTGATGTTCACGGAAAGCCTCGCTGAATTCAGCCCAAGTAGTGACATGGCCCGCTGGGCGCATAGCTCCATAATTCTCCCACCATAGACTGGCGGGGCCTTCAAGATGATATGCAGCAAAGGTGACCTTGTCAGCTTCCGCTACCAGCGCGGAACGCAGTTTGTGAGAGATACTGCGAAGCCAGTCATCAGCGTCGAGAGGCTCGACGGAGTGGTGGAACGTGGGTGGATGCAATTTGATAAAATCACTGAGTGACACCACGTTAGTCCTCTGATGGTGTGTCGTGTTCTGTTCAATACGCTCTAACAAACGGTTGGTCTCCCGCTTGTTTCTCTCAGCTTCCATCATAACCTCGGCTAGTGAAGGAGGATGAGGCAGATTTGCATCCCTGGCTTCACTGCCTTCGGCCTGCTCTTGAGAAGCAGGGTTAGCGCGCGTGTTGACCATCCTAGGTAAACAAGACAATGATTTAGTCAGGATGATAAAATTCCGACATAGGATAAAAATGTAAGGAATAACTCGAAATGCAAGATGATCATCCGTATGACATGGTAGATACAGAAACTGCTTCTTTATTCCATCGTCGTACACACCATACAGGGTTTAGTACAAGACCAAACAAAGTACTATTACGGTGAAAAGAGGATTACATCTCATCGGAGGCATCCCAAGCTCCTATACATTATTTTTCTACACCTCCGGAAAGAGTACAAACTAGGTCATATCCCACGAGTCACGCGGGAGGATAGACGACACAGCTAGTGCGAACTAGTGTTACTACCACTAACTCAGACCGATCCGTAGTAGTCCTCGTAGAAGTCACCTCCATAGCCTGGAAGCTCAACATGATCATCCGGAAACAGACGATCTCGCGGAGCTTGTGGACCATAGGGGCTAGGATGAGGCCTTGGACCAACAGACGGTGGCCTGCGGGGACCGCGAGGTGGGGTGATGCCTCCTACATCACGCCAACCCATCACGTCTGGCAGAGCAGATCTCACAGGATAGAGATCGCGCATATCTGAATATCCAGCTTGCACCGCCGGTGCGAACCGAGTCAATGTGGCCCAGTGGTCAGCACGGGTATTGAAGAGCTCTAACCTCAAGGCCCGATTTTCACGGTCCTTATCCTCGAGCATCTCAGCAGTGGTGCGAGTCCATGAATCCTCCTGAGTGGGGTCAGCATAGATAGCCTGGAGATACCCTTGTGCTCCCGGAAGTGATCCTGGCATATACCGGAAATCAGAGTCCCGAAATAGTCCAGATCTGACTCGCATGATGGTCATCATAGAGTAGGCGGCGTCCTGCACAGCCATCTCAATAGTAACCCCGAGTCCATAGGAGCAGTGAAGGGGCTCGGTGGACCCAGGATAAGATGGAAATATCCTGACAGTGCAGAGATACTGGCTTTGATTAAAGTCTCGGAATTGCTCTTCGACCGTGTACTCAGGATACCAGCGGTATCCAGCCTCAGTCATTACCCTGACCAACTTGGCAGTATGGCCGGGTACATCTAGGCATCGAGTCAGGCGAACCACTTGATTGAGGTCGCGAGTGGCCATCTGAAAGCATAATCATAATGCAAAGGCATTAGAATTTCTAGCAAAATTTCGGCAGCATAACAGCTGTAAATGCTCAAGAAGGATTTTGAGACATTTGACAAAGGATTACACACACACTCATCATCATCATAACAAGGTTCTGAATCCATTCTAACAACATAATGTGGTAGTAGAACTGAACTAGGCTTGTATCCATCAAACTTATAAGGTACTACTGATTAGTAACACGTGATCCTGATAGAGAGAATAGGTCCTAATTCCTTAACCCCCGGTGGAAGAATGGACTGACTCAGATCAGAATGTCATAAGATAAAGGAGTAAAAAGAGCCTTACGTTCCAACCCACAAACAATTCCCCTACATATAACTAAAGAATTTCTAGACTCAACATCGACCAGTTTGGCTTGGAGAACCTACAGGCAGTCCGGCTCTGATACCAACGCTGTCAGGACCCCGACTCGATGTCACATCGATCTAGCCGGTAACACCTCATATCACTTTGCGGCCTCACGCACGGTATCCCCACGGGTGTCGCCTTACCTTTGCCCGGGACCATTTGCGCCTTTTGGCTCACGTATATGATAGTGTCGCTAGCATCCATATGATAAAGAGCCCGGGCTGACATGACTAGTCATAAACCCAAAGTGGCACAGACTTACAGGGACAGGCATCCATGACCCAGCTTCGAACGTGTCGGTCATCAGCAAGTGGGTCCGGGCTGTAGCACTGGGCTAGCAGGACTCCGGTAAACCGGGCTGTAGCGGGCTAACAGGACTCCGGTACTCAAAGCGTGACATTTCCCCAAAGGGACAGACACAGGAACGAAGAAGGACACATGCCGGCCAGCCTAAGTGTTCCAGAGCAGTAGCAGGCTACCATGGCTCAGCGGTAACACTAGGAGACATTTCCCGGTAAGAGAGGCTACTAAAGATAAACAACTAGATAGTCAGATCCCACACATACCAAGCATTTCAATCATACACACAATATGCTCGATATGTGCAAATACAACGAAGCATCACAACATGACTCTACGACTCAAGTACTTTACTTAAGGCTCAGGGAGCCATACATAGCATACACAAAGATACGGGTCACACGACCCAGCACTCAAGTCATACAGCCATACAAACCAGCAGCGGAAGTACATTGTCTGAGTACAGACAACTAGTAAAATAAAAGAGGCTTGGAAAGCCTAGCTATACTACGTGGTCCTTCACAAGCTCAGGGTCACCACCTGGGCCTTTAGCCTACTCGTTGATGTCAATGTCTACATAGAACCCATCAGAAGGGGTTGCAGCGTCTTCTGTAAAAATGTAGATTATAGCAACATGAGTACAAAGGTACTCAGCAAGACTTACATCAGATCCTACATACATGCATATTATCAAGAAGGGTTGGTGGAGTTATTGCAGCAAGCCAGCTTTGACTCTTGGCTAGACTATCCTACGATACTCCAACTTGAAATGGTTTTGCGCACACGAGTCCACTACTCACCACTTCAATACACTACCGAGGATCCACCTCCGTCTTCCTACGGAAGAGCCATCCTCGACACTCACTCTTATCTTGAGGCTTTTAGTAGTTCCCATTTACTTGTCTATGAACTGTATAGGCAACCAAGTAGTCCTTTACCGCGGACGCGGCTATTCGAATAGATTATGATAAACCTGCAGGGGTGTACTTCTTCATACATGTTTCCACCACTTAGCGTCTGCACACGACATGTGCTCGGCAGACTTCAAGCGAAAGCCGACGTGGGTGTAGACCACGACCTACCTAAACACTTAAGCCTCTAGTCCAGGTTTATCGCCTATTCAGGTTCCATCCGCAGGGAGTCCGGCCGAGGTTTCCCATACGGCCCCGAACGATGTGAACAGGGTTCCCGAGATACCTAACGGGTATTCGGTACACCCGGCCACGTACCTACCGCATCACAGCCCACCCCTACGGTCAGCGCTGTCCACGGCCTCCAGTAGGCTACAAACACCAGAAACTACTTGCAACTCCTGGACAGAGAGCTAGGGTGAATAAGAAGTCGAGCGGGGTCATATTTCAGGGCCCAATGCATGGTAGTAGCTGTATCTTAAATCACACATACAGATCTCAGTGCTTAAGGTCGGCTTCAATGAAACAACCCACCATGTACTCCTACATGGCCTCTCATCGATCCCTTTACCAAATCGTGTTCACCACACCACTCTCATTTCCGACATAATCATTTCACTCTAGCCATCACCCAAATGAACCAGACCTGACACGACTCTAAGCATAGCAGGCATAGCAAGGTAGGAACAACACATACATATGGCTCAATCAACTCCTACACATGCTAGTGGGTTTCATCTAGTTACTGTGGCAATGACAGGTCATGCAGAGGAAATGGGTTCAACTACCGTAGCACACAGCAGTTTGAAACGCGTTGTCTTAATGCAGTAAAAGAGAGCAGGAGCGAGAACATGGGATTGTATCGATATGATCAAATGGTTGGTTGCTTGCCTGATGGTTCGATGCACTGATACGGTTCTTCGTTAGGGTAATCACGGTACTCCTCCGAGGCAGAACCTGCCGCAAAGAACATCGATACACAACCATCACCAAACAATGTGCAACAATATGATGCATGCATCAAACATGGCAATATGAGTGTGTTGGGCTAATGCAACTAAAACCAGAAGGGTTTGAACAAATTTGAATCAAAGATTCAAATTTCAAACTCAAACATGGCCTTTTAAAGTGCTTTTCCTTGTTCTGCTTAAAACATCAATTTAACTTGTTTGATCATGCATGAAAATAGTACAGATGGATAGATTGGATTTTTCTGATCATTTTTCATATATAATTTGTCCAATTTGGAGTTACAGAATAAAAGTTATGAATTTTTGAAGTTTAAATAATATTCTGGAATTTCCTGATTTAATTTAAATCCAGAAATATAATTATTGCGCCAGCATGACGTCAGCATGACGTCAGTGGTCAACTGCGGCTGGCTGGGGTCAAACCTGACGTGTGGGGGCCACACGTCAGTGACAGGGGGGGTTTAAGAGGATTAAATTAATCCTAATTAGGGATTAGTGGCGCTGGGGCCCACTGTCAGTGTCAGGGGGGGTTGACTAACGGTAATTAGCACTAACTGACCACCTGGCCGATGGGGCCCACGCGTTAGTGACCCTGGGGGGGTCAAACCCCAGGTCAGACAAGTCAAATCCGCCGGCGGTTAGTCGCCGGCGAGGTCCGCGGCGTACAGGGGCCTCGGGTTTCCTCTGTGGTGCTCCAAACGGCGTGCGGCTAGGTGCGTTGGATAGCTAGCTCGATGGCGCGTCGGACGGTGGCCGTGGCTGGGCCTGGGGTGGCCGGAGTCGACGGCGGCAAGCTCGGCTGCGGCCGCCGGGGTTCGGTCGTGCGCGGAAACGGGGTTGGAGCTTGAAGGCGAGCTAAGCGAGGCGCTAGGGATGCTCTACGGGGCCTTACAAACTTGTTGGACTCGCCGGGGTGACCAAATGGTCACCAGAGCTGCGTCGACGGCGAGCTCGGCGACGGCGGAGGTTCGGCCGTGGTGGAAATGAGGTTAAGGCGCGGGAACGAGGGGAAAAAGAGGGGGAAACGGTGGCGGAGCTCACCGCGGTTGCAGTGGGCGTCGAAGTGGGCTCGGGGACGCGCTGGAGACGGCGAATCGACGGCGATGATCTCCGATGGCCGAGGAGGGGAACGGCGACGTGGCGGCGATGCAGGGCTTTCGGAGGCCCGTGGAGCGGTGGGGAGGAAGAGGGGGTCGAGGCGGAGCTCCTGAGCTAGTCGGGGGAGCGAGGGGTGGCCGGTGACGGCTGCTATGGCGAACGGCGGCGACGGTGGTGTTCGGCCGTGAGAGAGAGAGAGGGAGCAGCACGGGAGAGAGGGGGGATAAGGCCAGGGGATCGGGGCGGCACCGAGAAGAAACGCCGCGGCGTCGTGCTGGCGGGGGAGGCAGGCAGACGAGCTGGTGGCGTGGCGCTCCGGCCGTGCGCGCGCGCCGGCCACACGCCTGGCCGACTGGCGCCAGGAGGACGACGGCGGTGGTGGGCTGGGCTGGCTTGCTGGGCCGGCCAGCTGGCTGGGCCGCACAGGGAGGAGCCCAGGTAAGCTCCTCCTGTTATTTATTTTTCTGTTTTCTAATTTCTGACATTTGTTTTGATTTAAATAATATATTAAATCATTTATTTAACTTATGCCAATTTTTGCAGGAGCTAGATATATTATTCCAGAGCTCCTTTATAATTGGCATAATATTTGGACATATATTAATATATATAATTAATATATTTCCAATGCAAATATTTATGCATTAATTCCAAATGCCCAAAATAAATACCTATGAGCTCTTGAAAATATTGGTTTGATTTTTATCTCTGTCCAATATTTTCAGAGAGCAACATGAGCATTTTCTTGGACCCTTTTGGAGAAATTTTTATTTGGGTCATTTTCAAAATGATTCTGAGGGTTTCACAGATCCCCATTTCAAGTTTCTGATGAAAGAGTAAACATGATGCAACACTCTAATGCATGACTAGCTAGGGTGTGACAAACTGACAATTGAATAGGATAAGATAATATGAATTTGGACATGGAATAGATGATTTGGAGGAATATATGACTCTGCAGAGTTTGTACAAATTTTTTCCCACAGCCAACGGATTTCCGTAGTCACGAAGGACTAGTTCCGTTTACGGTATTTTGGAAGAAAACACAGCTAACCAGTACACACCCATCCTACCTCTCGATGCTGGGAATCACCCTAGACATCGTCCAAGAAAAGCTTTTGAGACGGGGAGATCACAATCTCGAATAGCATGGGATCAAATTTATATACGCGCGCTCTAAGGGGTGCCCCCCTCTCGGTCCCAACCGGAAACACCCATGCCCCCTGACCGGATGACTGGCTTTAATCCAGGGCCATGGAACCATCATCACGGCCTCTCCTTTTTGGTGTGTACCAGAAAAGCGGTTTGCAACTTACTAAACCATATTCCTTGCGGAAAACATGTGGTAGTACAGGGAAGGAAATGAGAGGAACTGGACCGATACGGTTTGACACTGAAGTCACATAGTCTGGCATAAGACTGGCATGCTACGACACTGCCATCTTACCCATCCTCATGCCAACACATGGCCATTCATACTCACATCCATCCACTTATGGATCATCGAACTCACTTACCTCAACATTGCATAAAACAACGTTCATCGATATGCTCATCAACAAGCCATGAAACTAACTAAATGCAAAACATGCCAAGACACTCATCATATCAAAAGTTCAAACATGCTTGCCTGGTTCAGAGTAGTCGGAGCCTAGCTCGGTGAAGTTCGCGGCTCCGTCACCTCCTTCGGTATCTACGTTATAAAGAAAATATATGCGCTATCGTAAATACCAAGGAGTGCACAAAAAGTATTCCAAATATTTTTCAAATAAATCTAATAAAAAACTAGACAAAATTTTAAAGAGAACAGAAAAAGAATCAATCAAAAATACTTTTCTGTTTAAAAGTTATAAGGGTTTTTGTCCAGGGACTCATCTGTAATGAAACAGAAGATTTCCAGGGGCTAGCTTATAAAAACAGAAAATGCTTCGGCAGAAACTACGCCAGCCCAAAAGAGAAAACGCATTTTGCCCGAAGGCGCTACCAGAAAACGTTTCAATAGAGAGGGCAGAGAGGCTGACGGTGGGGTCCCACTCGTCAGGTTTGAATTTTCAAAAAAGGGGGAAACGAAACTCGTCGGCGCCCGAGAGCCGCGGTGATCGCCGGCGGCGATCCACGGCGAGGCAGGGGGATCGGAGGGTACCTCGTGTTCAGGGTGCCATTCCGCGTCGGTTGGTGGTGGTGGTGGTCGCCGGCGAGTACCACGTCGACGGCGAGCTTTGCTCCGGAGGACGGCGGCTCGGGTGGTCGAGGGACTCGTCGGAGAGAGCTGTGAAGATCAAATTGAAGAGGGGGTTAGGCTCCTGGTAGCTAGAGGGAGTAGTTGACGGGGTTAGAGCGCCGGAGATGGCCTCACCGGGGCGAATCGCGGTGGTGGCCGAGGCGGATCGGGGCGGTCGGAGTTGGGGGAGGAGACCTCCTCGAGGTCCTCCTAGTGGCCTGGCGGGGCTTTGGTGAGGTTTGGTGATGATGCGTGCACGAGGGTGAGCTCGGGGGCCCTTTATATAGGCGGCCCTGAGGCGGTTGCCGTGAACGGGGGTCTCCGGTGACGATTACGGCGGCGCAGGGCTTGGGTCAGGGTAACTAGGATGTTGGTCGTCATCGTGGAGGTCCACGGTTCCGTTTTGGTGCTAATCGAGCTGGAGTTTGGTGCTTTGGGGGTGAGTTCTACAGAACGGGGCGGCGCGGGCCCGTCGGCGGCAGGGAGCGCGTCCCGTGCTTGCCGGCCACGGTGGCGGTGCCACGGGCGTGCGCTGGCACGCATGAGGCCACGCGGAGAGCAGAGGGGCGATGGGCGGCGCGGAACGGCGTTGAGCCGCCGTTCTTGTCCCCTGTCGGCTGCCACGGGAGGTCCCGACGCCGCAGAAGACTCCGACGAGGGCGGGCCAGCGTGCCACCGACGCTAGGAAGAGGCCAAGTGCGCGTGTGGTGCTCCAGACAGTAGGAAGAGGCGGCGAGGAACGTGCCAAGTGCACTGTGAACGCGTGAGTGAAGCTGACGAACGAAAAATGACACTGAAGACTGAATTTTTCTGAATTTTGAACAGTAACCGTGCCCGCAAGGTGTTTGACAGAATGAATTTGGCCTCTGGTGATTTTTCCTTGAGCTGATTTTTGGTGGAGTGGCTTCTCATTGCTCAAGTAGGCTGCCTGAATTTTGGTGGAATTTTTGGAGCAGTGTAGATATGAATTTCATCAAATTTGGCAAATCTGGTCCAAACTTGCAGAGACTGAATTTTGAAAAATTTGAAAAGAGGAGGAGTGGATCAAGATGGTTCTGGGTTGTGGGTACAAAGGACTATCCAGGAGAGTTGGTTTGAGGTCAAAACTCAAATGCAAAAGGGTACTTGCTTTGAAAATCACTCAGGCTCCAAATAATTTTCAGAATTGAGTTGAGAGGAAAAATAATTAGAATAAAATCCAAAACATGCTTGGATTAGTTGGGACAGATAACTTAGGTTGGTCACAAGGTGTAGGGGAGGTTTTGGAGGGTTTTTACCACATGGGCAAAATGCCAAGTCATGGGTGTTTTTTTTTCAAGATATGAAAATCCCTAGTTTTTAATAGAGTTTCTTTTTAAAAGAAAAAGATTAAACTCCCAAAATAAAATTTGAGAGGGAACCAACAGAGAAGAAGTTTCAAAAGATCAAACACCAAAGTTTGAAGACAAATAAAATCCTTGCCAAAGGAAAGAAAGTTTTTAAGAGGAAGGTTTTCTGGAGAATTTTAAATGGCCTCTTTTCAAAACCACAAAAATTTTAATAAAAACCAAATTAAAATTTTGGAGTGTCACAACACCTACCCCCTTTGGAAAAATCTCGTCCCCGAGATTTCAGCTGATCCTTAAATAAGTGTGGATGCTCTGTCCGAAGAAAATCCTCGCTTTCCCAAGTTGCTTCACTGTCGTTGTGATTGCTCCATTGGACTTTGAAAAACTTGATGGTCTTCTGTCGGGTCCTCCTTTCAGACTCCTCTAATATTCTTACGGGACGTTCCCGATAAGTGAGGTCTGGCTGTACGTCAATGCTTTCATGGGATACTTGTTTCTCTGGTTTGCTTACGCACTTCCTTAATTGAGAGACATGGAACACATCGTGAATGTCGGATAATTCCTCGGGTAAGTCTAGCTGGTAGGCTACAGTGCCTCTTTGTGCCACTATGCAGAATGGTCCAATGAATCTTGGTGCTAACTTTCCTTTAATCTTAAACCATTGCGGTCCTCTCATAGGGGATACTCAAGTATACGAACTCACCGGGTTCGAAGCTGACCCTACGATGTTTCTGATCATAATAACTCTTCTGTCGACTTTGAGCGGTCTTAAGTCGGTCTCTGATTAGCTTGACCTTTTCCTCGGCTTCTCTGAGCATGTCTGGTCCGAAGATGCGGCTGTCTCCGGTCTCTGACCAATTTAATGGGGTACGACATCTCCTTCCGTATAGGGCTTCAAAAGGAGCCATTTGCAGGCTGGCCTGGTAACTGTTGTTGTATGCGAACTCGGCATATGGCAGGCTGTCTTCCCAACTGGTTCCATATGTGAGGACACATGCTCTCAGCATGTCTTCTAAAATTTGGTTTACGCGTTCAGTCTGTCCATCAGTCTGTGGGTGGTATGCGGTACTGAAGGCTAGTTGGGTTCCCAGTGCCTGTTGTAAATGTTCCCAAAATCTTGAGACGAACTGAGTGCCTCTGTCGGTTATTATAGTCTTTGGGACACCGTGCAGACAAACTATGCGGGAAAGATAAATCCTGGCAAGCCTCTGAGTGTTGTAGGTTGTCTTCACTGGAATGAAATGTGCCACCTTGGTTAATCTATCGGTGATGACCCATATGGCATCATTCCCGTGTCATGACCGAGGTAGTCCGACAATGAAATACATCCCTATTTCATCCCATTTCCACTCAGGTATTTTGTTCGGTTGCAGTAGTCCGGCTGGTCTCTGATGCTCAGCTTTTATGCGTTGACATGAGTCGCAACATGCAATGAAGGTGGCTATGTCCCTCTTCATACCGTGCCACCAAAATCTTTCCTGAATATCCTTATACATTTTGGTTCCTCCAGGGTGGATTGAATATGGAGTGGTGTGTGCTTCAGCTAAAATTTGCTATTTAAGGTCTTCTATGTTTGGCACGCAGAGCCTTTCTCCATACCATAATATTCCTTCATTGTCTATGACGAATTCCGAGGCTTTGCCCATACTCAACTTTCTTTTGATGCCTTCGATGCTGGTGTGACCGGGCTGAGCTCCTTTAATTTTCTCCACAAGGTCGGGTTGTATTTCCAAGTTTGATATGGTGCCTTCTGCTACCATTATCAAGTTGAGCTTGGCAAATTCTTGTTGGAATTCGGGCCTCAAGCTATGCAGATTGTTTTCGTCGGAGCTGGGGTTCCGACTAAGAGCATCGGCCACTACATTTGCTTTCCCTGGATGGTAATGGATACCAACATCATAATCCTTTACCAATTCTAACCAGCGTCATTGCCGTAAATTTAGTTCTGGCTGCGTGAAAATATATTTGAGACTTTTGTGATCCGTATATATTTCACATCGATTCCCAAGTAAGAAATGCCTCCATTCCTTGAGTGCATGAATAACGGCTGCCATTTCTAAGTCATGAGTGGGATAATTTCCCTCATGCTTGCGAAGTTGCCTTGAAGCGTAGGCGACAACCTTGCCTTCCTGCATCAACACGCATCCGAGACCCTTTCTGGACGCGTCACAATATACTTCAAAATTCTTGTCTATGTCGGGTACAATTAATACCGGTGCTGTCGTTAACTTCCGCTTTAGCTCTTGGAAGCTTTTCTCGCAGGCTTCTGTCCATTCAAACTTCTTATCTTTCTTGAGTAACTGTGTCATAGGCTTGGCTATGGTAGAGAATCCTTCAATAAATCTGCGGTAATATCCTGCCATTCCCAAGAAACTCCGTATGTCTGTTACGCTGGCTGGTGACTTCCAGCCAATTACGGCCTTGACTTTCTCTGGGTCCACTACGATACCGTCTTGGGTCAGTACGTGGCCTAGAAAGCCTACTTGTCTTAGCCAAAATTCGCACTTGCTGAATTTGGCATACAATTGGTGTTTTCTTAGCTCTCCTAGCACAATCCTGAGATGTTCTGCGTGCTCTTCTGGTGTCTTGGAGTATACCAGAATATCGTCAATGGATACCACGACGAACTTGTCCATAAACTTCATAAATACTTTGTTCAGAAGGTGAACAAAATATGCTGGGGCGTTAGTTAATCCAAATGGCATCACTGTGAACTCGTACAGTCCATATCTGGAGGTGAAGGCTGTTTTGGGGATATCTTCCGTTCGTACCTTCAATTGATGGTATCCTGACCTTAAGTCAATTTTTGAGAATACCTTGGCCTAAGCGAGTTGATCAAACAAATCGTTTATCCTTGGCATCGGATATTTGTTTTTGACTGTGACCATGTTAAGTGCTCGATAGTCAATACACAATCTCAGCGTTCCATCCTTCTTTTTGGCAAATAAAATTGGTGATCCCCAAGGTGAGGAGCTGGCTCGAATGTATCCTTTTTCCAGTAATTCCTTTATTTGTTTCTTCAACTCGATTAACTCGGATGGTGCCATTCTGTATGGTTTATTGTATATGGGGGTGGTTCCTGGTGCTAGCTCAATGCGGAATTCTATTTCTCGATCTGGTGGCCATCCCGGTAGTTCTTCAGGGAATACATCTGGAAATTCACACACTACTGGAACCTTGTTTATCTCAGAGACGTCCACCTTATTTAATCTCGGTTGCCGGGGTATTTTTCCTTCCTTGGCTGATACTCTTATGGTCTTCCCTTGGTGGTGTGTGAGAATTACGGTCCTGTTGAAACAGTCGATAAAACCCTTATTGGTTGTTAGCCAATCCATCCCTAGGATGACATCCAGTCCTTTATTTTCCAACACAATAAGATTTGCGTGAAACTCCAATCCTTCGAACTCAATGACCACATTCTGACAGTAATTCTGAGTAACTTGCTGAATCCCAGGGGACTTGATGATCATGGATTTCTCCAAAGGAAGCATCGAAAAATTATTTTGTAAAGCAAAACTTTTTGAAATGAAAGAATGAGAAGCTCCAGAATCAAACAAAACCATTGTAGGTATTGTGTTGATAGGAAACATACCGAGTACGATATCCGGAGCATTTTGTGCCTCCTCTTTGGTTACGTGGTTCAGATGACCCTTCCTGTGGTTATTGTTGGGATTGAAATTGTTTCGCTTGGGCGCGGAATTGTTGCCGCTGTTGTTCGGCTTTGGGGTTGAATTCCTTGGCTTGGGGCACTGTTTGGCATAGTGCCCTTCTTCTCCACAAGCGTAACAAGTAACACCGGGGCGATAGGTGAATTCCTTGTCCCTTGCATGAAAATTCTTGATTGGGCGTGAGACATTGGATGAGGATTTGTGTGTCCCACCCTTTTGAAAATGTGTCTTGCTTCGGTGATTGCGAGCATGGTTAGTCTGGTCCCTTTTTCGCTTGCGGATATCTTCCAGACTGCGTCTCTCATTCTCCAGAGTAATGGCTTTGTCCACCAGCGTTTTAAAATCAGGAAAAGTGTGCACGACCAGTTGGCATTTAAGCGCGGGTGCCAGACCGTCAAGGAATTTCTCCATCTTCTTGATTTCAGTCATACGGTCTTCATTGGCGTAGCGGGATAATAGAGTAAATTGACTGTTGTAATCTGACACTGTCATGTTCCTTTGTTTGAGGTCATCGAACTCTCTCTTCTTGATTTTCATAATACTCTTAGGAATGTGTGCACCACGGAAACCTTCCTTGAAATCATCCCAGGTTATGTCATTTTCGTTGGGATGCATGTGCAGAAAATTCTCCCACCACGATGCGGCTGCTCCTGTGAGATAGTGCGGAGCATATAATACCTTCTCGGGGTCTGAACATTTTGCAATAATTAATTTTCTCTCCATATCTCGAAGCCAGTCCTTGGCTTCAAGAGGCTTGTCAGTATGAGAAAATGTTTGAGGACGTGTCTTCTGTAGCTCAGATAACTTGGAATGCTGTTGATACTGTCCATGGTGATTTCCCATGTTGATGACTTGGTTCATCATTTCACGATGTTGTTGCTGACTCTGCTCATAAAGGCGGCACATTTGTGAAAGTGCCGATTCACTGCCCTGTTGGCTTGACTGTCCCTGAGTGAACTCGTTGTTGGGTTGTGCATCATAATTTTCCTCTGGTGGAATTGGCATGGAGCGAGTCCAAGGACGAGACATTTTTCACTCTGGGGATATATTTGTAAGACCCATAAGAAAAGCGGAAAGAGTCGCAAAAACAAATCCATAAATGCATAAAGCTGGCAAATAAAACTAAATAACCCAGCTTACTTAAGAAAACAAATCGACTTGCGCACGGAGAAGGACTGCTCATACATATCTTACACGCGGGCGGTAACTATACAATACATCACTCAGGACATGCGTACATAATCTTGACATGTTATTTAGGCTAGTGCACTTCTCCAGATGCTACATGATGCGCAAACAGGCTACTACTCACAACCTATGTACATATCTTACAAAGCGGTACATCGCATGACGGGCAAGCGTACTCAGCCGGAAATGTTGACGACCTCTTTTGCCCTGCCGAGGGCGAGGCGTAGCGAGGTTGGGGACTCGACTTCCTCCTCGCTAATGGGCTCCATACGAGTAGTGTTGCGCAGAGTAGACGGAGCGGTTGCCAGGGGCGGAGCAACACGTACAGGAGTGGGCGCGAAGGGTGGTGCAGTGCGCGCTGAAGTGGGTGCAATGACTTGGTTGAATTCTTCGGTAGAAGGCAGGCGACGAGTAGGCGTATAAGATGCTGAGGACGAGACCAAAGTCAGTGGCAGTGCGATGGGTAGGAGCTCCCTCCTGTTGACAGCACAGCCATGAACTGAGTCCATGCGGGTTGCTACGAAGTCGTCCACCAGGTTGTCGAAGGCAGCCTCTAGGGCCCGGAGATACTCAATGAGCATCTCGAAAGCTTCGTCTCGTTCTCCTCTGGGGCAGGAGAATGCGTAGTGACAGGTGTAAGGCACATGGCATGGAAGATAACGGTAACGACGAGTCTTCATCACGGGAAGAACATCCCTGAGGCGAGCTATCGCCTCACGGGCTGCCATCTGCATAGCATGCCTCTCCGTAGGCATGGCTCTTCCCACGAACCGGAAGCGGCATAACTCACCATGCCCTCCCTTGAACTGCATCGCGGCCTGGTGCATGGTCAGACTGTCGTTGACTCGGTGTTGGCAGAGTGTGAAGACTGGGCGCACGGATGGCCCCATCGCGACCTGAACCCATCGGGCACGTTGGCGAAGGTCTGAGACTCGCAGCTGTTGTCGGCCATCTACAAAAGTAGGCAAAAAATTCTGCATGGTCGGATCATAAATTTATGCTGACTGACAGAAAAATGACTACAATTGCAAAAATATATATTAGCTCTATCATGCTAATAACCAATTAGCGATCGCACCTAGTGGCTTCCTACAATCAGCCTGGCTCTGGTACCAAGCTTGTCACGAACGGTTTTCCAATAAAAATATTTATTGAGAAACCAATCTTTTGAGTCCAGTATGAGAGAAATCCTCCTCACTGGTAGACAAATTCTTGATACAATAAGCCAGTAGCATAAAATATATTACAGGGTCGAACTACGGTTGCTCAACCAAATTATTACAAGCACGCCAATAATTATACATAATGGCGGACATGACACAGTGGTGTGGAGGCATACTACTGACTCGAGGATAGGGCGGTGGTGGAGAAACACAGCGGGGAGAGAAATACAAGACTCTAAGTCAATCATCTCATCGAGCGTCGAGGTGAGGCTCGAGGAATTTATTTGGTAGCGGAAGCGGATATAAAACAGTGACCAAAACCAGGGTCGCACGAGACTGACTGGGACTCCTCTAAGTGTTGGACTCGCTATCAAACTCTTCATCCATGAGATCGCCTTCGTCAGCATCTGGCCAAATCAACAAGCCAGTGAGTACTTTGAAAGTACTCGCAAGACAGCTCGGACGTAAGATATAACAAATGCATGCATGGATGCGTCATGAATAATTCACCAATGTACATTCAAAAATTTGCATAACAAGGTAAGTAAAAGGGAAACGGCGGTTGTCCGCCTGAAAATCCCACAGAACATAAATGAAGACCGATCGGGTGTCTGAAGCGACGCCTCGAAAGGTGAACAAATAATTATAAGGAAATGATGCCACAGTCGGGCGTCTTAGCGACACCACATAAAGGGCTTTAAAAGAAATGCCACAGTCGGACGTCGGGGCGACATCACAGAAAGGGCTTAAAGAGAAATGCCACAGTCGGACGTCGGGGCGACATCACAGAAAGGGCTTAAAAAGAAATGCCACAGTCGGACGTCGGCGCGACATCACAGAAAGGGCTTAAAAAGAAATGACACAGTCGGACGTCGGGGCGACATCACAGAAAGGGCTTTAAAGGAAAATAAAATACAACAATGCCACAGTCGGACATCTGAGCGACATCGCAGAAAGGGCTTTTATTCACAAGTAAATAATACTCATAGTAAACATTTAATTCATGAGAATAAATGGGTTAGTCCATCCACAGAAATAATCATTTAACCGGAATTAGCACTCATGCAAATCACCGGAGTCTCTGCCATCAAAACTGACAATTGAATAGGATAAGATAATACGAATTTGGACATGGAATAGATGATTTGGAGGAATATATGACTCTGCAGAGTTTGTACAAAATTTTTCCCACAGCCAACGGATTTCCGTAGTCACGAAGGACTAGTTCCGTTTATGGTATTTCGGAAGAAAACACAGCTAACTAGTACACACCCATCCTACCTCTCGATGCTAGGAATCACCCTAGACATCGTCCAAGAAAAGCTTTTGAGACGGGGAGATCACAATCTCGAATAGCATGGGATCAAATTTATATACGCGCGCTCTAAGGGGTGCCCCCCTCTCGGTCCCAACCGGAAACACCCATGCCCCCTGACCGGATGACTGGCTTTAATCCAAGGCCATGGAACCATCATCACGGCCTCTCCTTTTTGGTGTGTACCAGAAAAGCGGTTTGCAACTTACTAAACCATATTCCTTGCGGAAAACATGTGGTAGTACAGGGAAGGAAATGAGAGGAACTGGACCGATACGGTTTGACACTGAAGTCACATAGTCTGGCGTAAGACTGGCATGCTACGACACTGCCATCTTACCCATCCTCATGCCAACACATGGCCATTCATACTCACATCCATCCACTTATGGATCATCGAACTCACTTACCTCAACATTGCATAAAACAACGTTCATCGATATGCTCATCAACAAGCCATGAAACTAACTAAATGCAAAACATGCCAAGACACTCATCATATCAAAAGTTCAAACATGCTTGCCTGGTTCAGAGTAGTCGGAGCCTAGCTCGGTGAAGTTCGCGGCTCCGTCACCTCCTTCGGTATCTACGTTATAAAGAAAATATATGCGCTATCGTAAATACCAAGGAGTGCACAAAACGTATTCCAAATATTTTTCAAATAAATCTGATAAAAAACTAGACAAAATTTTAAAGAGAACAGAAAAAGAATCAATCAAAAATACTTTTCTGTTTAAAAGTTATAAGGGTTTTTGTCCAGGGACTCATCTGTAATGAAACAGAAGATTTCCAGGGGCTAGCTTATAAAAACAGAAAACGCTTCGGCAGAAACTACGCCAGCCCAAAAGAGAAAACGCATTTTGCCCGAAGGCGCTACCAGAAAACGTTTCAATAGAGAGGGCAGAGAGGCTGACGGTGGGGTCCCACTCGTCAGGTTTGAATTTTCAAAAAAGGGGGAAACGAAACTCGTCGGCGCCCGAGAGCCGCGGTGATCGCCGGCGGCGATCCACGGCAAGGCAGGGGGATCGGAGGGTACCTCCGTGTTCAGGGTGCCATTCCGCGTCGGTTGGTGGTGGTGGTGGTCGCCGGCGAGTACCACGTCGACGGCGAGCTTTGCTCCGGCGGACGGCGGCTCGGGTGGTCGAGGGACTCGTCGGAGAGAGCTGTGAAGATCAAATTGAAGAGGGGGTTAGGCTCCTGGTAGCTAGAGGGAGTAGTTGACGGGGTTAGAGCGCCGGAGATGGCCTCACCGGGGCGAATCGCGGTGGTGGCCGAGGCGGATCGGGGCGGCCGGAGTTGGGGGAGGAGACCTCCTCGAGGTCCTCCTAGTGGCCTGGTGGGGCTTTGGTGAGGTGTGGTGATGATGCGTGCACGAGGGTGAGCTCGGGGGCCCTTTATATAGGCGGCCCGAGGCGGTTGCCGTGAACGGGGGTCTCCGGTGACGATTACGGCGGCGCAGGGCTTGGGTCGGGGTAATTAGGACGTTGGTCGTCATCGTGGAGGTCCACGGTTCCGTTTTGGTGCTAATCGAGCTGGAGTTTGGTGCTTTGGGGGTGAGTTCTACAGAACGGGGCGGCGCGGGCCCGTCGGCGGCAGGGAGCGCGTCCCGTGCTTGCCGGCCACGGTGGCGGTGCCACGGGCGTGCGCTGGCACGCATGAGGCCACGCGGAGAGCAGAGGGGCAATGGGTGGCGCGGAACGGCGTTGAGCCGCCGTTCTTGTCCCCTGTCGGCCGCCACGGGAGGTCCCGACGCCGCAGAAGACTCCGGCGAGGGCGGGCCAGCGTGCCACCGACGCCAGGAAGAGGCCAAGTGCACGTGTGGTGCTCCAGACAGTAGGAAGAGGCGGCGAGGAACGTGCCAACTGCACTGTGAACGCGTGAGTGAAGCTGACGAACGAAAAATGACACTGAAGACTGAATTTTTCTGAATTTTGAACAGTAACAGTGCCCGCAAGGTGTTCGACAGAATGAATTTGGCCTTTGGTGATTTTTCCTTGAGCTGATTTTTGGTGGAGTGGCTTCTCATTGCTCAAGTAGGCTGCCTGAATTTTGGTGGAATTTTTGGAGCAGTGTAGATATGAATTTCATCAAATTTGGCAAATCTGGTCCAAACTTGCAGAGACTGAATTTTGAAAAATTTGAAAAGAGGAGGAGTGGATCAAGATGGTTCTGGGTTGTGGGTACAAAGGACTATCCAGGAGAGTTGGTTTGAGGTCAAAACTCAAATGCAAAAGGGTACTTGCTTTGAAAATCACTCAGGCTCCAAATAATTTTCAGAATTGAATTGAGAGGAAAAATAATTAGAATAAAATCCAAAACTTGCTTGGATTAGTTGGGACAGAGAACTTAGGTTGGTCACAAGGTGTAGGGGAGGTTTTGGAGGGTTTTTACCACATGGGCAAAATGCCAAGTCATGGGTGGTTTTTTTTTCAAGATATAGAAATCCCTAGTTTTTAATAGAGTTTCTTTTTAAAAGAAAAAGATTAAACTCCCAAATAAAATTTGAGAGGGAACCAACAGAGAAGAAGTTTCAAAAGATCAAACACCAAAGTTTGAAGACAAATAAAATCCTTGCCAAAGGAAAGAAAGTTTTTAAGAGGAAGGTTTTCTGGAGAATTTTAAATGGCCTCTTTTCAAAACCACAAAATTTTTAATAAAAACCAAATTCAAATTTTGGAGTGTCACAATGCCCTAGAGGCAATCATGAATGATGATATTTCATATGTGTTTATGAGTAAAGATAGTCCTAGGACATTATGAATGATGTGTATCAACAAGTACGCGACTTGTTTGTGGGAATATGCATTGTATGATGATTGTCCTAAAAGGTCCCTAGTTGTAAGGGCTATGTGGACGCGCAACCAACTAGACTAGCATATGACACGGTCGATGGCTTGGTCTCACTAGCCATGGAGCATTGGATGCTAACCGGATAATATGGACTTGCACTACTAGGAAAACCCTTACCAATAGCGCTGGTTTTTTGGCTATTAGTAGCGCGGGCAGGCGCGTTACTGCTACGGCGCTACAGCTATTTTTTAGCAGTAGCGCTTGTTTGAACCAGCGCTACTGCTATCTGTATCTAGCAGTAGTGTGCCTCTGTCCATCGCTACTGCTAATACTAGTAGCGTGGCCCTTCAAAACAACGCTACTAGTAAGCAGTGCTGCTACTACTCCAATACCCCACGCTACTGCTAGTATTTTCTTTTTTTATGTTGTTGTATTCGTATTTTTACAGGTTTTATACAGTTACAACATACACATACACTGGAACTGTATGAAAAAGGAATGTCTCATCATCATCATCGAAGTGGTACAACATAGTCTCATCATATCAACGTAGTCTCAACACAAATGATGTCGATCTCATCAACATCTCAAAATAGCGATACAAGTTAATGATCACATGTCTCTTACATTGTCACCGTAGACACATGTTTCATCATCTACCTAAACTAAGACAAACGATAAGAGCGATCACGATGATCAAAAGCCGTTCTGGATGTAATGAAACTCATACGCTCCCCACCTGTTGATTCTTGTTCAGAATATGATCCTAATGACTATTCTAACCTCGAGGAGTCAAAGGCAGATGGCCTGTCCTGATCACTCATCAAGGTGCATGTTCTAATTTGGCAAGGTTTTATTGATTGCGCGTATCTTGCATATGTTGTCTTGCATTTCTTATACTTTGTTGCACCGCCATCTGCTTAGTTTACTCATCATACATGTCGAGATGCCATGCCCATCCATTATCAATACATATTCCATCTGTCATCATACCATGTTTTTTAACTCAAATGTTGTTCTTGTGCATCATACATCAAAAATGAAGAGGGTGATTGCCGAACCTGAAGGAGCACCAACAAAGTCCTTGAAAAACGTGGTGGTGCTGGAGAGACAGCACCCCACTTATATTGGTTGTACAACCAGTGACACAAAATGTAGGACCGACTCCAGCAGACTGTACCCATACTTCACTGGCCACACCACTAGCCCCACCACACAGGACCTGCACTCCAGCAAAAGGTATATCAATTTCATTTGCCATAGCACCAGCCGTACCACAGAAAAATCCCACTCCAGCAAAAAGTACAGCAAGTCCACTGGCCGAAGACCTATCCCGACCGGAGAGACGGCCAATTCCTGCAGCTTGGAACCCCATTCCATTTATTCCCAGTTTAAAAGACAATGCTTTCAATGTTGTTAGGGACTACGTGCATATATTCCCATCATGGGAAGATTATAATGAAGACAAACACCATTTTCACATCTTCCTGTCCAACTTACGTGTAAGTGCTATTATTCATGGTTATTATTTTCCTGTTTTCTGCTAATTGAACACATCAATGATTTACATTACATTGTTGTAACTAGGCGAGGGTCAATATGGATAGTCATGACGAGCAAAGCTTGCTTGTGCTTTTCAAGGAAGCATTGCAGCAGTATCGGTGTTACCTGAGGAAATCACATTTTGATGGCAAGTCTATAAACGAATTTCTGGTGAAGTCTCATGTGCTAAATTTAGAAGAAATTGAATGGAAAAACCTTGTTATGCACTGGTCTCGTTCCCAGGATGAGGTATTGTCTATGAAATCACATGACAATTTGAACTTCTACTTTTCCGCATGTCCCTTATGGATCTTTTTTGCAGGAAATCTGCTCGAAGAAGAATTCCGGTTTGAAAAGAACGATAGGATATCACAAATATGCTGCCCACTGCTTTGCTCTTGTTAGTACCTGTTGTCCTGTATCACTGTAGTTGCATACATACTTGGTTCATTATGTGACAGCAGTATGCGTGATAGCTTGCTTATCAATTTTTCGCTCCAAATTATCTGATCTGTATGAATGGTTACATTACTGTAGAATATATCCAATGCTAATGATTTTTTTTAGCTCTGCATTGTTCTTGTAAGTACATGTTTTCCTTTATCAGTGTACTTATAATGACAGGTAGTTGTTCATCTACCATCACTCTGCCGCTTATTTTCCTTTGCCCTCCATTTTCTACACATCAGATCTATATTTACTCTTACCATAAGGTTGGTACTGAAGAAGTTTAGCTGTGCATTGCTCTTGACTGTACCTTTTGCCTGTATCGCTGCACTTACATTTATAGCTACTTGGTTATGTAGCATCACTCTTCATCTTATCTTAAATATTCTCCATTTTTTCGTATATTATCACATCTATATTTACTCTTAACAAAATGTAGAATAAAGGCAATGCTTATGAAGAAGATTCTGTGGTAAACTTCTTGAATTGCCCCCCCCCCCATCAGCATAGACAAGGGCTTTATAGAGCATGTATTCACCAATAATGTATGTTTGTCCTTCTCAAGCCTTCAAACTTTGTTGTGTATATTTGGTTACGCATGACTGCAACAGCTGTTTATTTTTGGTGTTTGCATCAAATTGCATGTTTAAAGTTTATTATGTAGTTCATAAACAAAAGTTTGTCCTTCTCAATTTAAGTTTTCAGTTGTACAACCAAGTTCCTTCTTCATACCATGTAAATTAAACTATACAGAGCAAGTGATCTTCTTTTGCACTGCATGTATGCTTCTATTCTTCATCCGTAATCCAGTGGTGTGGTGAACCTACCCACTACAGCACAATGTCATATTCTGTAATGTCTTAACTATGAACAATGTCATATCATTCTACTATTATTTAAACCGTCTTTTTATTTGCCAATCTGAAATGGGATAAATTAACAGCACACTAACCATTGACACTTATGAGTTCTTGATCTGTAATCCAGTGGTGTTGTGAAGCTGCCAACTCCTTCATAATGTCATTTCCTGCCATGTCTTGACCTAAACAATACCATATTGTGTTAATGCAATTTTAAATTGTGTCACTTTATTCGTCAGTAAGAAATGTGATGAATTGTCAGCACTGATACTTTTATGGGCAAAACCTGTCATCTATCTGCTTGTTTATCTTTCAGAGTGAGGAAGATATAAGTGTTGAACAAGCGCAGGCTCATCATCTTGCTCAGCTGCTTGCGCTACAGCTCCCGAGCAGGGCTAACCTTCTTGAACTCTATTGAAGTGTTGTCAGTTTTGTATATTATTTTTTCGGCGTGTTTATTTGCACTGGTGGCGATCTTTGATGCCCAATGTATGTAATCTGTTGTCTGCTTGTGCTTTATTATCATAGGGCGAACTTTGATGCCTAGTGGATGTAATATGTCATAATTTCTTTATTGTATAGTCTAGGTTTTTTCTTATTCACGATGTTGCAGTTATTTTACTGTATATATATACTGTCTTCGCAGTAAACAGGCCAAACCGTAAAATTAAGGTACATAATCGGGCCGTCATGCAATCACGATGTATGATCCGCATCATGGGCCCGTCATCTTGGTCCGTTAAAAGGCCAAAAGTAAACTGGCCCACTAGTAGATTCGGGCCTTTAATAGGCCGAGTAACCCCCGGCCCTCTTTTCGCAAGAAAACTCAATGGGCTTTTAGGAGGCTGAGAAGTACGTTGGGCCTAAAATGTGCCGAACAGCTCATGGGGCGGCAGCAGCCAGAAATGGACCCCGGACCATGATTGTGCGAATCAAATCACGGGCTTTTAGCAGGCCAAAATTGCCTCGGTCCTTGTTTGGCCCAATCAGATATCGGCTGCGAGCAGGCCGGATGGAAACCGGGCCATAGTTAGACCCAACTATATGATGGGCTTTTAATAAGCCAAAATTAATATAGCGCCGAAATGTTAAACGGGCACTTAACAGGCCGAAACTAATATCAGCCGAATTACTAAATGGGCCTTTAGCAAGTGGGCCCAAAAGCATAGCGTCCAGTTGACGGGCCGACTGTGATATGGGCCATAATTTAGCCCAAAGCCTCTTAAAGGGTCGGGCCTGGTCCGGGCCGTAATTTGGCCTAGAACGTGGTAGGCTTTTAATGGGCCGGATCTCATATGGGCCATTATTAGGCCCGAAACGTGGCAGGCCATTAATGGACCGGATCAAATATGGTCCGGCATTTGGCCCAAAACATGGCAGCCAGTTAATGGGCCGGCCTACTAGGGTCCTCAAAATCTTGTGGGCCTACAGCTGGGCCGTCCCATTAATGTCGGCGAAATCTCGTGGGCCTTTAGCTGGGCCGGCCCATTATGATCCACAAGAATCTTGTGGGCCTTTACCTAGGCCGGCCCATTGTGGCACACAAAAATCTTGTGGGCCTTTACCTGGGCCAGCCCATTATGGCCCGCAAAATCTTGTGGGCCTTTAGCTGGGCCAGCCCATTATGGTCCGCAAAATCTCATGGGCCTTTAGCTGGGCTGGCCCATTATGGTCCGCAAAATCTTGTGGGCCTTTAGTTGGGCCAGCCCATTTAAACTTGATGGGCCGGTCCACGTGTCAACATATCATAGGCACGTCTCGCCCATTGGATGAGTGACACTTGTGCCAACGCGGAGCTAACACGTGTCTCCTCCAGCCAATGATGATTTTACACGTGGAAAATCCCCATTGGTAGGGGCTGTTAACGGGTTATCGGATCCAAAACCCGACCCGATAGCTTAACGGCGTTCCATTACGGTGGATGCCATGTGTCGGTCACCCTTGACGAAAGCACTTTTGTGACACGTGATTTATCGTCATGGAAGTGGACACTTCGGTGATGATAATTTTGTTAATGTCATGGAACACTTCTACGACAGCACAGGTATGACTATCTTGATTCTGTCATAAATTTGTCATGGATGTACATGCATGACAGAAAATGTGACCTACTGTGACAAACATGTATCATCACGGAAGTGTCTTTTTATTGTAGTGCAGCGAGCCGGCGCACATCCTTGATCCGCTTGGGTGCCTCAATCTGCTCGATGGCCTTGATCTTGTCTGGGTTTGCCTTGATCCCACGCTGCGACACAAAGAACCCGAGAAGCTTGCCGGACGGAACACCGAAGACGCACTTCTTAGGGTTCAGCTTGAGATTGATCTTGCGTAGGTTTGCAAACGTCTCTTCTAAATCTTGTACAAGAGTTGCCCTGTCCTTGGTTTTGACCACTGAGGGAGTCCTGGACTAGGGGGTGTCCGGACAGCCGGACTATCATAGTCGGCCGGACTCCAAGATTATGAAGATACAAGATTGAAGACTTCGTCCCGTGTCCGGATGGGACTTTCCTTGGTGTGGAAGGCAAGCTTGGCGATACGGATATGTAGATCTCCTACCATTGTAACCGACGCTGTGTAACCCTAGCCCTCTCCGGTGTCTATATAAACCGGAGGGTTTTAGTCCGTAGGACGAACAACCATTACAAAAATCATACCATAGGCTAGCTTCTAGGGTTTAGCCTCCTTGATCTCGTGGTAGATCCACTCTTGTAATACACATCATCAATATTAATCAAGCAGGACATAGGGTTTTACCTCCATCAAGAGGGCCCGAACCTGGGTAAAACATCGTGTCCCTCGTCTCCTGTTACCATCCGCCTAGACGCACAGTTCGGGACCCCCTACCCGAGATCCGCCGGTTTTGACACCGACATTGGTGCTTTCATTGAGAGTTCCTCTGTGTCATCACCGATAGGCTTGATGGCTTCTTCAATCAACAACAACGCCGTCCAGGGTGAGACTTTTCTCCCCGGACAGATCTTCGTATTCGGCGGCTTCGCACTGCGGGCCAATTCGCTTGGCCATCTGGAGCATATCGAAAGCTACGCCCCTGGCCATCAGGTCAGATTTGGAAGCCTAAACTTCACGGTCGACATCCGTGGGGACTTGATCTTCGACGGGTTCGAGCCACAGCCGAGCGTGCCGCGCTGTCACGATGGGCATGATTTAGCTCTACCGCCGGACAGTGCCCTGGTGGCCCCACACAAATCCGCTCCGACTCATAGTCCGAAGCCGATCGCGCAGATCGAGGACGGGTGGCTGGACACCGCCTCGGGAGCTGCAATTTCCATGGCGATGGAGCCGAACACTGACCTCGTCCCTCACAAAGCTCGTGACTCTGAGGTGCCGGACTCCGAACCTCCCGCGCCCTTGCCAATCGAATCCGATTGGGCGCCGATCATGGAGTTCACCGCAGCGGACATCTTTCAGCACTCACCCTTTGGTGACATCCTAAATTTGCTAAAGCATATCTCGCTATCCAGAGAGCCTTGGCCGGACTATGGCCAGGATGGTTGGGATGCGGACGACGAAGAAATTCAAAGCCCACCCACCACCCACTTTGTAGCCACTGTCGACGATCTAATCGACATGCTAGACTACGACTCCGAAGACATCGATGGTATGGACGACGATGCCAGAGACGATCAAGAACCAGCGCCTACAGGGCACTGGAAGACCACCTCGTCATATGACATATATATGGTGGACACCCCAAAAGATGGGGATGGCGAAGAAGCAGCGGAGGCAGATTCCTTAAAGAAACAGCCCAAGCGTCGACATCAACGGCGCCGCTCTAAATCCCGCCACACCAAGAATGGAGATTCCGGCACCGGAGATAATAACACCCCAGAGAGTGCCGAAGACAACCCCCTCCAGCATGATGCAGCACAGGAGGACGGGGAAGCCAGCCCTCGAGAGAGAGCGGCAGATGAGGAGTTAGAGGATGACAATTACATGCGTCCCTCCGGAGACGAGGCAAGCCTCAACGACGACGAATTTGTCGTGCCTGAGGATCCCGTCGAACAAGAGCGTTTTAAATGCAGGCTAATGGCCACGGCGAATAGCCTAAAGAAAAAGCAGCAACAGCTTCAAGCTGATCAAGACCTGCTGGTCGACAGATGGACCGAGGTCCTCGCGGCCCAAGAGTACGAACTCGAACGCCCCTCCAAGAGCTACCCAAAACGCAAGTTGCTCCCCCGACTAGAGGAGGAAGCATATATACCTTCATCATCAGTGCACAATACGACAGACCGACCACCCCGTGGTCGCGACAGAGAGGCACCTAGGCCCTCCACCAAGACCGTACCCCGGCATCGCTCAAAAAGTACGAAGCCACGAGGGAACGCGCCGGACTTGCGAGATATATTGGAGGACAAGGCAAGACAATCCAGATCTATCTATGGATCACGTGGGCGCCCCACGACCCACAACGAATACCGTCGTGCCGGATACAACAACTCCGGCCGGGCCGAACAGAGCAGACAACGCTCTCTTGAGCTACGTCGAGACATTACCCAATACAGAGGCGCCGCAAACCCACTACGCTTCACATACGAAGTAATGGATCATCAAATCCCTGAAGGGTTTAAACCCGTCAACATTGAATCCTACGATGGCACAACAGACCCCGCGGTTTGGATCGAAGATTATCTCCTTCATATCCATATGGCCCGCGGAGAGGATCTCCACGCCATCAAATATCTCCCGCTCAAGCTTAAAGGACCAGCTAGGCATTGGCTCAACAGCCTGCCCGCAGAGTCAATTGGGTGTTCGGAGGACCTAGAAGCCGCATTCCTCGACAACTTCCAGGGCACATACGTGCGACCACCAGACGCCGATGACCTAAGCCACATAATACAGCAGCCAGATGAATCAGCCAGACAGTTCTGGACACGGTTCTTAACCAAGAAAAATCAAATCGTCGACTGTCCGGATGAAGAGGCCCTCCCAGCCTTCAAACATAACATCCGTGACGAGTGGCTAGCCCGGCACCTAGGATAGGAAAAGCCGAAATCCATGGCAGCCCTCACATCACTCATGACACGCTTTTGTGCGGGAGAGGACAGCTGGCTAGCTCGAAGCAACAACCTCAGCAAAAATGCTGACAGTCCGGATACCAAGGACCACAATGGCAGGTCGCGTCGAAACAAAAACAAACGCCGCGTTAACGGCGACAACAATGAGGATACGGCAGTCAACGCCGGATTCGGAGGCTCTAAACCCGGTCAACGGAAGAAGCCATTCAAAAGAACCACTCCGGATCCGTCCAATTTGGACCGAATACTCGACCGCTCTTGCCAGATACATGGCACCCCCGAAAAGCCAGCTAACCACACCAACAGAGATTGTTGGGTATTCAAGCAGGCAGGCAAGTTAATTGCCGAAAACAGTAACAAGGGGCTGCACAGCGACAACGAGGAAGAGACCCGGCCGCCGAACAGTAGAGGACAGAAGGGCTTCCCCCACAAGTGCGGACAGTAAACATGATATACGCAACCCATATACCAAAGAGGGAGCGGAAGCGTGCACTAAGGGACGTATATGCGATGGAGCCAGTCGCCCCAAAGTTCAATCCATGGTCCTCTTGCCCGATCACTTTCGATCGAAGAGACCATCCGACCAGTATCCGCCATGGCGGATTCGCCACATTGGTTTTAGACCCAATCATCGATGGATTTCACCTCACAAGAGTCCTGATGGACGGCGGCAGTAGCCTGAACCTGCTTTATCAGGATACAGTGCGCAAGATGGGCATAGACCCCTCAAGGATTAAACCTACAAAGACGACCTTCAAAGGCGTCATACCAGGTGTTGAGGCCAATTGTACAGGCTCAGTCACACTGGAAGTGGTCTTCGGATCCCCGGATAATTTCCGAAGCGAGGAGTTAATCTTCGACATAGTCCCGTTCCGCAGTGGCTATCACGCTCTGCTCGGACGAACCGCGTTTGCAAAGTTCAACGCGGTGGCGCATTATGCATACCTCAAGCTCCAGATGCCAGGCCCTCATGGAGTCATTACGGTCAACGGAAATACGGAACGCTCCCTCCGAACAGAGGAACATACAGCGGCTCTCGCGGCAGAAGTACAGAGCAGCCTTTTAAGGCAATTTTCGAGTCCGGCCGTTAAACGATCGGACACGGCCAAACGCGCCCGAAGCAACATCAATCAAGACCACCTGGCACGTTCCGAGCATGCGTAGCAATGCGGCCCCAACCCCAGCCCTCGCATGATTGTAATACCAGCTCTCCGTGTACATCATTACGCTCTGGAGATACCATGGGAATAGGGGGAGGGACACGACCACAACAGACCCAGAGTGCGGCTCGACCACACCAGGGGCTCCCAAGTGTGTCGCTCTTTTTATTTTTTATTTTTCTTCTTTTTTTTACACAGGACTCCGTTTACTAGAGGTCCTGTCCGGCCGTAGATCGGCCGAACTCACGATGCAACAGCCAGGGAGGAACAAAGGCTGCGACAAACACTCGGGTGGTCTCTATTACGAGCATTAATTTTGTTAAATACACCATTCCGCAGCCTACCCCTGGAGGGATACATGTCTAATTAAGTCCTATCCCTTGCTTACCGCACTATTTGTATCGCTCTGCGCCAATAGCAGAATTCCTTGAATAAACAATGCAGCACTTTTTGCCTGTAATTGCATTACTTTATATACATGTTCATCAATGACATCTTGCACCCGTATATTTTGGTACGGCCAAATACACCAGGGGCTTATGTTCCCCGCATTATGGTGTGATAAGTCCAAACACTTTCACAAGTGCGGCACCCCGAACGTATAGCATTATATGAATCGGCTCCGAATCATGTCTTGGGTCAATAGTTGGGTTTGCCCCGCTCCCATGTTTTGGTACCTTACGTTCCGTTCTGTCGGCTAAGGTAGCACTGGGAGAACCACTGCGATTGCGCCCCGGTTGAGCTGGGCGAGCGCCTCAGTGGAGAAAGCTAAAACTGACTGTCATGATAAGGCAAGAGACTGGTCGCTGTTCGAGAGGTCTTTTCGAGTCCCTAAAGACTTATGCCGCTTCAAGCGAAGAATTGGATAATGTCCGGCCAAGGCGTGGATAGCGCCCCGAACTCGGTCTTCCGACACTAGGGGCTTCGCCAAAATTTAAAATTATAGAATTCTATGGCTAAGTGAGAGTGTTCAAGCATTATAAGTCCGGTTGCCTTGTTCGTTGTGTTGAGCGCCTCCCTAGATGGACCCAAAAATGGGAACAAGAGTGCTCAAGTTTATCCCGAACACCCCAGCACTAGTGGCATGGGGGCTGAAGCCGACGACTTGCCATCTCTCAGATTTTATAAACGGCCGCACAGAAGGTAATATTTTAAATCAATAAGCGTTGCTTAGCGCATATGAACAAAGTTTTCAGCGCACAGGATAACACGTAGCGAGTTTACTCAATAATTACATATCTGGGGCACTCATGCGCAATCTTGCGGGCACCCTTCAGGATAGTCTTATAGTACATCTCAGGCGTACGATACTCCTTGCCCGCTGGCGGCACGTCAGTGATAAGCCTCTCCGCATCCAGCCTGCCCCAATGCACCTTCGCGCGGGCAAGGGCCCGACGAGCACCTTCAATACAGGCGGAGCGCTTGATGACCTCCACCCAGGGGCATGCATCCACCAGTCGCCGCATGAGGCCGAAGTAGCTCCCAGGCATGGCCTCTCCAGGCCACAGCCTGACTATGAGGCCCTTCATGGCCTGCTCGGCTACCTTGTGGAGCTCGACCAGCTACTTCAGCTGGTCGCTAGGGGGCACCGGATGGCCGGCCTCAGCGTACTGAGACTAGAAGACCTTCTCCGTTGAGCTCCCCTCCTCGGCTCGGTAGAAAGTGGCGGCATCGGACGCACTGTGAGGCAGATCTGCAAACGCCCCTGGAGAGCTCCGAATTTGGGTAAGTGTCAGGTAGTTTACATTAACATGCTTGCTTTGCATGAAAAATGCCTTACCCGCCGCTATTTTCTTCACCATCTCAATCTCCTGGAGGGCTTTATGGGCCTCGGCCTTGGCGGCCTTGGCACTTTCGAGATCCCAGGCAAGCTCGGACTCTCGAGTCTTCGAGTTGCGCTCCAATCTCTCATGCTTTTCCATGAGAGCCTGGAGCTCTTGCCGCACCTCCGCCACCCGCACCTCCTGCCTCTCTCGCTCTGTCTGTTCCGCGGCCGCATTGAGTTCGGCCGCGGACACAGCCTCCTTCAGGGTTGCCACCTCGTTCGTGGCCCCTGCAGTACCCATGTTATCCTTGTTATTTTTTGCAACCTAAATCCTTTTCTGTAAGGTACAAATTTCAAATTGGTGTTACTCACCTTCTTTGTCCTCGAGCTGCTTCTTGGCACGGCCGAGCTCTTGCTCGGACCGCTCGAGGTCCTGCTTCAAAGCAACGACCTCCGCAGTCAGTGCGGCAGAGGTCAGTAGCGCAGCCTGCAAACCCATATTGACATAATTTTTAGCAACCCTGCGTATATCTTTTTTAGATCCTCACTCCGGCTTTTCTTTCCGAACACCAAACTGAGCATCAGGGGCTACTGTCTATGCGGTATTACATTACATAGTTTAAACTTCTTACCTCAAAGCCTGTTAGAAGGCTACTGCAGGCTTTGGTCAGCCCGCTCTTGGCGAGCTGAACCTTCTGAATCACCACACTCATAATAGTGCGGTCTTCTTCCTCGATGGAAGCGCCCTTGAGCGCCTCCAACAAATTGTCCGGCGCCTCCGGTTGGACGGGGGCCACCAGCGTCATGGTCTTGCCCTTCTTACGAAGGGGCCGCCTGCCAGACTCCGGAACCACTGCTGGTTCCGGCGTGGAGTCCGGTGCAAAGTCCGGGAGGCTGCCCTCTGGTGCCTCCGGAGCCTCCTCCTGATGGGTCCCTTCCCGGGATCCCACCTCGGCATCCTCAGCGTTGCGAGGGGTGGAGGCAGTCGGGATGGAATCTACATCCGACGGAGCCAACGACCCGCTCGATGAAGCGGGGAGATCATCATCGGTCGGACTGCAGGCAATGTGCGGCATTAGAAGGACACTATGTGACACAAAAAGAAATTATAAATCACTCAAGAATTCGGATACTTACGATCTCACCGGAGACCTGGCCCTTGAGGGCCACTCTTCATCGCCAATGTTGGCGTTGGCGGAGGTGTCCGGGGGAATAGTCCTTCCCCTCTTGGACCCTTCGGCCTCCCCTATTGGGGAAGCCTTCCTCTTCCTCTCTCCTTCCTCTGAGAGAGAGTCCTCTTCCTCCTCCTCGCCTTCGGGGGAGGAGTCCACCTCTGAGCCATCGGACACCTGAAAACGGGAACTCTTTTGAGTACCCGTGGCCACCTTCTTGGCCTTCTTCTCCGGCACCACGTGCGGTGCCAGAACCAGCAGCCCCGCTAGACGGGCATCTACTGGGTTTTCTGGCATGGGAGCCGGGCAGACGATCTGCTCGGCCTTCTTCATCCAGTCCTGTCAGAGGAAAAGGGAGATTGAAACCCGCGTAGGGTCAAACTATTAAAAACAAGTGTCCCGTAAAGGGGTAGAATCACTTACCTCGTCAGCTGGACGCTGCGAGCAAAATCCGCGATCTTCGGTGGCGGATGCGGGAGCTTCGGCGCCCTTGAACAGCACC
Source organism: Triticum dicoccoides (assembly GCF_002162155.2). NCBI lineage: Eukaryota > Viridiplantae > Streptophyta > Magnoliopsida > Poales > Poaceae > Triticum > Triticum dicoccoides. The sequence continues at coordinate 767,607,202 of NC_041383.1, read as the reverse complement.
CTCCAGGCGCCTTCGTACGTTGTGTCGAAGAGCCCGCTCAATGCCTGGTGCTGTGCCGGATTGAACTCCCACAATTGAAATGCCCGTTCTTGGCACGGGAGAATCCGGCGGACGAGCATGACTTGGACCACATTGGCAAGCCTGAGCTTCTTGCTCACCAGCTTTTGGATACAGGCTTGGAGTCCCGTCATCTCCTCCGAATCACCCCATAGCAAGCCCTTCTCTTTCCAGGAGGTGAGCTGCGTAGGGATACCAGATCTGAACTCGGGGGCCGCCGCCCACGTAGGGTCGCGCGGCTCGGTGATATAGAACCACCCCGATTGCCACCCCTTGACAGACTCCACGAAGGCCCCTTCGAGCCAGATGACGTTGGGCATCTTGCCCAACATGGCGCCTCCGCACTCTGCTTGAGTGCCCTTCACCACCTTCGGCTTGACATTGAAGGTCTTGAGCCACAAGCCGAAGTGGGGCTGGATGCAGAGGAAGGCCTCGCACACGACGATAAACGCCGAGATGTTGAGGATGAAGTTTGGCGCCAGATCGTGGAAATCCAGGCCATAATAGTACATGAGCCCCCGAACAAAGGGATGCAATGGGAAGCCCAGTCCACGGAGGAAGTGGGGAAGGAATACGACTCTCTCATGGGGCCTGGGGGTAAGGATGAGCTGCCCCTTGTCGGGCAGCCGGTGCGCGATGTCGCCGGAAAGGTATCCGGCGCTGCGTAGTTTTGCGATGTGCTCCTCCGTAACGGTGGAGGCCAGCCATTTGCCTCCCACTCCGGACATGGTCGGAGAAGGTCGAGGCGAGATGCGCAGACTTGGGCACTGGAGCTCGAGTGCGCGGAGATGGATAAGCAAAGGAGGAAGAAGGCGTAGGTGAAAAGGTGGATCCTTATCCCCTTATATATGGGCGGACGAAAACTATGCGTCCCCACCGGCCTGATAAAACTTGCTTATCTCCCAAGCGCCACCATCAATGGCGCGGTTGGGTTACCCACGTCCGTATTGATGAGAATCCCGGAATAAGGGGAAACACGATCTCTGCTTCGACAAGACATGCCAAGGAAACCGCTTCGCTAAACGCGCTGAGGTGGTGTAGTAAAAAACAATTCAAGTAAAGGCTTGGTAGTGGTGTGACGTCATGCCACAAAATACGTCAGCAGATTGAACTTGTGTACATATTATTCTCTCTACGGTGGAATGTGGAATTTATTTTGTAGAGCCGGACACTATCCTGGTGTTCACAATCTTCTATGAATTATTCGGAGGGGGAACCCGCCTTGCAATGCCGAACAAATATGCGCGCCGGACTCATCGTCATTGAAGCCTGGTTCAGGGGCTACTGAGGGAGTCCTGGACTAGGGGGTGTCCGGACAGCCGGACTATCATCGTCGGCCGGACTCCAAGATTATGAAGATACAAGATTGAAGACTTTGTCCCGTGTCCGGATGGGACTTTCCTTGGCGTGGAAGGCAAGCTTGGCGATACGGATATGTAGATCTCCTACCATTGTAACCGACTCTGTGTAACCCTAGCCCTCTCCAGTGTCTATATAAACCGGAGGGTTTTAGTCCGTAGGACGAACAACCATTACAACAATCATACCATAGGCTAGCTTCTAGGGTTTAGCCTCCTTGATCTCGTGGTAGATCCACTCTTGTAATACACATCATCAATATTAATCAAGCAGGATGTAGGGTTTTACCTCCATCAAGAGGGCCCGAACCTGGGTAAAACATCGTGTCCCTCGTATCTTGTTACCATCCGCCTAGACGCACAGTTCGGGACCCCCTACCCGAGATCCGCCGGTTTTGACACCGACAACCACTATGTCATCCATATAAGCTTCCATATTTCTATGTAGCTGGGGCTCAAAACCAATCTGGACTGCTCTTGCAAACGTCGAGCCAGCACTCTTCAACCCGAAAGGCATCCGTATAAAACAATACGTACCACATGGGGTGATGAACGTTCTCTTCTCTTCGTCTTGTTTCGTCATAAAGATCTGGTGGTATCCTGAGTAGGCGTCAAGGAATGACAACAGATCACACCCGGCCGTGGAGTCAACAATTTGGTCAATGCGCGGCAATGGGAAAGGGTCCTTGGGACAAGCCTTATTGATATATGTGTAGTCAATACACGGCCTCACTTCCCATTCGCCTTGCACACCACTACTAGATTGGCCAACCACGTCGGATGGAGCACTCCTCTCACCAGTCCTGCGGCTCGACGGAGTGCCGGCCAGATGGCCGTGTTGGTCGTGTCTTGTCTTTGTTGGTGACACCAACGAGGCTCCGGATAGTGCCTCTCCATTCATCAAGCTTTTCAGCAGCTGGAGGGAAGTCGAGGAGCAGCTGCGCGCGCGCCAAGGCCTCCGAGGGCGTGGGTGGCGTGGGTGGCGGCGAAACCTGTGTGGATCACGACGCGCTCCGACTTCTAACCACGTTAGAAGGGGCTCTATCACGGCCCAGCGGTTGCACGCCTTCTTCGTCAGTGCCTCGGTGCGCATGTTGGCCTTCTATGTCCCTTGAGTGCTGCATAGGGCTTTTCCCACGGCGGCGCCCAGGGTCACTGGTGTGGTGACGCCGTTTGTCGCGCACGCCCTGAGAAGAGCGCACTGTGGGCGTCGGTGTGGGCGTCTTGGTAGTCGCCGCGCCGCCTGCACGTGGCACGACGGTGCTTTTGGAGGGCCCGGCTCCGTCTTTGTACTTGGCGGCGTGCGGCTCATCACTCTGTGCGCGAACGATGCTGCTCGCCAGGCTCTGACTGCCAGAACAGTGTTGGTGCTCGCGGGCCGCGGATCGGGTTCTGTCCGTGACTGGCCCGCTGCTCGCCCACACTGTCACGAGCCGTCCGGCTCCGGACGGACCGATCACCGTCGCTGACTTCTTTTTGGGAGTCATGGCGATGTAGAAGAACTACTAGGCTAACTGCTTGACCGGATTCTCACAACTGGGCGTCCCCTACCTGGCGCGCCAAAGATGTCGGTGCGAACGACACCTATGGGATCACAAGAATCCCTACTACGGTTGCGGGGCGCGGGGTCGTGAGAAGAGCGGGATTAACAGGAAGCACACGGATCGTTTACCCAGGTTCGGGCTGCAAAGGTGCGTAATACCCTAGTCCTGCTTTGGTGCATGTATTGAGTGTTCTTGTGTTTCTTGAGCTAGCTACGGGGTGCAACTTGCCCAAAAGAGCCGAATCCTTCTCCTGGATGCCTTAGGCCTCCTTTTATAGGTAAGGGGATCGCCACAGTGGCACACAGGAGGTGGCATCGGGGTACTATGGCTAAGCCTATCGCTTTGCCATTACGGGACAAGATGCATTTAATGCGCCTCTGAGGTGTCCCCTTGCTTTACTGCCGCTTCACCCTACCCCTACACACGTCCAGGACAGCGAGGTGGGCGGTGCCATGTAGGCTGGCAGGCTGCTGAGGTGGAGCGGTGGTAGGGTCTTCACGAAGATCTGCATGCCACTGCTACGTCTTGCGCTTGCGTTGGTTTTCCCCGAAGAGGAGAGGACGATGCAGCAGAGTAGCGTAAGTATTTCCCTCAGTTTTTGAGAACCAAGGTGTCAATCAATAGGAGGCTACGCGTGAGTCCCTCGTACCTGCACAAAGCAAATAACTCCTCGCAACCAACGCGATAAGGGGTTGTCAATCCCTTCACGGTCACTTACGAGAGTGAGATCTGATAGAGATGATAGATAATATTTTTGGTATTTTTGGTATAAAGATGCAAAGTAAAATAAACGGCAAAGTAAAAAAGCAAAGCAATAATAAAGCGTAGGAAGATTAATAAGATGAGAATAGACCCGAGGGCCATAGATTTCACTAGCGGCTTCTCTCAAGAGCATAAGTATTTTACGGTGGGTGAACGAATTACTGTTGAGCAATTGACAGAATTGAGCATAGTTATGAGAGTATCTAGGTATGATCATGTATATAGGCATCACGTCCGAGGCAAGTAGACCGACTCCCGCCTGCATCTACTACTATTACTCCACTCATCGACCGCTATCCGGCATGCATCTAGAGTATTAAGTTAATGAAAACAGAGTAACGCCTTAAGCAAGATGACATGATGTAGAGGGATAAATTCATGCAATATGATAAAAAACCCATCTTGTTATCCTCAATGGCAACAATACAATACGTGCCTTGCAGCCCCTACTGTCACTGGGAAAGGACACCGCAAGATTGAACCCAAAGCTAAGCACTTCTCCCATTGCAAGAACTACCAATCTAGTTGGCCAAACCAAACGGATAATTCGAAGAGACTTGCAAAGATAACCAATCATACATAAAAGAATTCAGAGAAGATTCAAATATTGTTCATAGATAATCTTGATCATAAACCCACAATTCATCGGTCTCAGCGAACACAACACAAAAAGAAGATTACATCGAATAGATCTCCACGAGAGAGGGGGAGAACATTGTATTGATATCCAAAAAGAAAGAAAAAGCCATCTAGCTACTAACTATGGACCCAAAGGTCTGAAGTAAACTACTCACACTTCATCGGAGAGGCTATGATGATGATGTAGAAGCCCTCCCTGGTGGATTCCCCTTCCGACGGAGCTCCAGAACAGGCCCCAAGATGGGATCTCGTGGATACAGAAAGTTGCGGCAGTGGAATTAGGTTTTTGGCTCCGTATCTAATATGTTGGGGGTACGTAGGTATATATAGGAGGAAGGAGTATGTCGGTGGAGCTTCGGGGGGCCCACGAGGCATGGGGCGCGCCCTCCACCCTCGTGGCCGCTGTCAGTGTCAAAACCGGCGGATCTCGGGTAGGGGGTACCGATCTGTGCATCTAGGCTGATGGTAACAGGAAGCAAGGGACACAGATGTTAATCCAGGTTCGAGCCCTCTCGATGGAGGTAAAACCCTACTTCCTGCTTGATTAATATTGAAGATATGGGTAGTACAAGAGTAGATCTACCACGAGATCATAGAGGCTAAACCCTAAGAGCTAGCCTATGATGGTATGATTGCAATTGTGATTGGCCTCCTAAGGACCAACCTCTCTGGTTTATATAGACACCGGAGAGGGCTAGGGTTTACATGGAGTCGGTTACAAGGAAGGAAACACAATATCCGGATCGCCAAGCTTGTCTTCCACGCAAAGGAGAGTCCTATCCGGACACGGGCCGAAGTCTTGAGTCTTGTATCTTCACGCTTCAATAGTCCGGATGTTGTACACAGTCCGGCTGTCCGGATACCCCCTAATCCAGGACTCCCTCAGTAGCCCCTGAACCAGGCTTCAATGACGATGAGTCCGGCACGCAGTCTTGTCTTCGGCATTGCAAGGCGGGTTCCTTCTCCGAATACTCCAAAGTAGTTATCGAACACTCAAACCGTATCCGGATCTGCAAGATGATCTTCACATACCATTGTAGGGAACATAGCATAAACCTAATCTGCTGACAATCTTCATACGTCATGCCCTTGCATCGCGGTCTGGTCCAACGTGAACCGGAATTTCTTGCCCCACCTCGACTCGTATTACGAGGCAATTTTACTGGCACGTCCTGCCAAAGCAGAGATTGTGTTCCTCTTATTACGGGATTTTCCATTAATATGGGTGTGCGTGACCCCACGACGACCGTTGGTATAACTCCACGTGTTTTTAGATAAGCCTCAAGCGGTCATGCCGAGGACTCTTGATATTCACCCCCTTTATAATGGGGTCGAGGCCTATCCCTCTTTTCCACCTTCCTCGCGCCTTCTCGCACCTCGAGTTCTAACCCTCAAGACCTAAGCTCCAACACCCCAGATCCTCCAATATGTCCGGATCCGACCCACAAGGCCGGTGGGTGGCCTCCTCGATTCAAAAGGAAGACATTGCGAAGCTCAGGGAGGTCGGATATCTGACCATCGATATCCAGCACAGGCTTCCTGCTCCAGGGCAGGTCATCCCTACGCTGGAGCCCAATGAGTACGTCGTGTTTGTCCCTCACTTCCTCCGCGGCTTGGGCTTCACCCTCGATCCCTTTGTGAGGGGGCTCATGTTCTACTATGGGTTGGATTTTCATGATCTGGCTCCGGACGCTATCCTCCTTATCTCGCCGTTCATTATTGTGTGCGAGGCTTTTCTCCACGTCACCCCACACTTCGGCTTATGGCTCAAGACCTTCAATGTGAAGCCGAAGATGATCGAGGGGCGACATGTGGAGTGCAGAGGTGCCATAATAAGCAGGAATGCCGATGCCCGATGGCCAGAGGGTTCTTTTCCAGAAGTATCCGATGTATGGCAACTGAGGTGGTTTTATGTCACGGCTCCCAGAGGCACAAAGTGGGTGGCCGCCCCTGCGTTCTGCTCGGGCCCTCCATCACAACTAGCGCCTTGGACTGATGTAGGACGGAATTGGCGGCCCGCTGGCGATGTACCAGTACTGCAGAGCCGTATCTGGGAGCTTCTTGAGAGGGACATAAATCTTGTTAGCATAATGCAAGTGATGTTAATCTGATGGATGTTGCTGTGTCAACGCCGGCCTCTCCGGATGTGGTAGTTTAATCCAGAGGGTCCGCGGACTGTTAGGCACTTCTTCGGTTTGAAACTCGAAGGGATGTGCAATTTGTTCTTTGGACCGAATGTAGAGTGTCTGTACACCATCGAGGATGCAGGCCTAAGCTGCAATCGCCTAGATACCCAAGTAAGTAACCTTGATACCGGACACCTTGTTTTGTATCTGTCATAATTGTTTATTCTAAAAATCATCCGTGGCCAGGAATGGCTCAGCGAGGTGGAGAGAATCAGGTGTCCGGTGCCACTTCCCGAAGGCTCGCCTGGTCCCACCATGGCCAAGATGCTTGACCGGGTACTCAGCAGAATGCCCTCAGGGAAAGACAAGGGGAAGAACGAAGAAACCGAACTCCACACGCTACACATCCGAACCGGGGGAACCTCCCCTGAGGAGGATAGTCGGGAAAGGGAGGCTAAGGCCTCCTCCCCACACGGGAGGAAGAGGGCCGCCTCCGAAGACTTGGAGACGGAGATGCCCAAGCAAGGAAAGAAGGTATCACCAAGGGGCTCTTTCGCGACGGGCATCCTCACCGTGTTATGCCCGCCAACGGGCTAGCCCTCCAACGAGCTGTAAGTCAATCGTTAATTTGAAGGTATTGTGTTTCTCCTAGATCAATAACCAGGATCCGTATTTTGCGGTCTGGCTAGCAGCTCTTCTCGACAGAGGTCGTCTTCGGGGGATCTTCCTCCGGAGATGATGGAGAGAGAGACCCCACCCACCTCTTCGACTCATGAAGCGGGCGACACCGAGGTGTCGTCACGGAGGAGTCCGGATCTGCCAAAGCCGAAAGCCAATGCGTCGGCCGCCCTGAGCCCGGAGCGTTTGGCTCCCACGAGGGGCGATGGGGAGGGTCCGGCACAGTTCAATGTCCGGCCGGACGTACTGACAGGCCTACTGGAGCGAGCTGCGCTCTCGGAGGAGCACCGCTCATTAATGAGCGCGGTGCTCAAGAAGATTTCATCCGCTACAAGTGGTTTGAATGAAGCATTCTCAAGCCTGCTCAGAGGCTTTGAGGTATGTAATGAAGAATACACTATTTCTTTGGCTGTGAGGCACGCGCTAGGTGTTCTCCATATAGATAGTAGCCCCTGAGACTCTGGTTGCCCGCCCTAGGCGGCAAACGGGGGATCATAAATCAATGATTGCGCTGTAAATACGTGCAGGTACCTATGAGTCCGGCCGCCAACCAATCCGTTGAAGTTGCCGAACTAACGAGGCAGATCAGATCGATTGATGCCAATATCACGCTAGTGAACGAGTGGTTGGACAAATCACAAGGTATGTGCTCTGCCTTCCTTTGTATAGGAAAATATGAAGGCGGCATGATATTAATATAATATGTTTGGACTGTAGATGGTGCTGCTGCCGTGGAGGCCCTGAGGGCGGAACTTGCCCAGGCCAAGGAGCAAGCTCGGGCTAGCAATGCGGCTGCCTTAAAGGCGGCTGAGGAATTGAGAGCCGAACAGGCTGCTCATCGCCGAAGCGAGGAAAAGATAGCCGAAATGGCTTTGGAGTTCAAAAATGTCGCTGACCAGTATGAGCTCCTTAAAAAGGAGCATTAGGATAGTTTGGCCGATCTGAACAAGGCACTTAATGCCACCAAGGAAATACGTACCGAAGTCAGGGGTGTGCGGGAGGAGCTTCAACAGGCCAGTAAAATCGCGGCTGGGGGCTCCTACTTGTTGCGGACGAAGTTTTTCGATCCGAAGTACGCTCCCCTGGATGGACGTTGGAGTCCTGCGGACGCGTATGCGGATTTGGCGAAGAGTATAGCTGACGCTGCCAAGTTCTTCGATGATCAGGGTGATAAGGAAGTGGAGAAGCTTTTCTGGTAGCAATTCAATGCTCCCACTCGCCTGCTGTCGTTAAGTGACAAGATGGCTGCTGTAGCGGAGCTTCACAGGCTGTCCGGGCTTGCAATGCTGTCTGTAATAGACCATCTTTGGCCGAAGGGGCCTAAGCCGGACAGTTACTTTGGTTTGGTGCAACAATTCCTTGGGGCCGTGCCTCGGATCGACGCCATGAGGAGGTCGGCGTGTATAGAGGGTGCACGGATGGCTCTTGCCCGCTGTCGGTGTCAAAACCGGCGGATTTCGGGTAGGGGGTCCCGGACTGTGCGTCTAGGCGGATGGTAACAAGAGACAAGGGACACGATGTTTTACCCAGGTTCGGGCCCTCTTGATGGAGGTAAAACCCTACATCCTGCTTGATTAATATTGATGATGTGTATTACAAGAGTGGATCTACCACAAGATCAAGGAGGCTAAACCCTAGAAGGTAGCCTATGGTATGATTGTTGTAATGGATGTTGTGTCCTACGGACTAAAGCCCTCCGGTTTATATAGACACCAGAGAGGGCTAGGGTTACATAGAGTCGGTTACAATGGTAGGAGATCTACATATCCGTATTGCCAAGCTTGCCTTCCACGCCAAGGAAAGTCCCATCCGGACACGGGACGAAGTCTTCAATCTTGTATCTTCATAGTATTGGAGTCCGGCGGACAATGATAGTCCGGCTGTCCGGACACCCCCTAGTCCAGGACTCCCTCAGTAGCCCCTGAACCTGGCTTCAATGACGATGAGTCCGGCGCGCATAATGTTCGGCATTGCAAGGCGGGTTCCTCCTCCGAATAATCCATAGAAGATTGTGAACACCTGGATAGTGTCCGGCTCTGCAAAATAAATTCCACATTCCACCGTAGAGAGAATAAAATGTACACAAGTTCAATCTGCTGACGTGTTTCGCGGCATGACGTCACGCCACTACCAAGCCTTTACTTGAATCGTTTTTTATTATACCACCTCAGCGCGTTTAGCGAAGCGGTTTCCTTGGCACGTCTTGTCGAAGCAGAGATCGTGTTCCCTTATTCCGGGATTCTCATCAATACGGGCGTGGGTAACCCAACCGCGCCCATCGCCACGCCTCCTCTATCGAAGGCGAGTCCCGAACGGTCACGGAGACGGCTCTTGGTATTCTCCCTCTTTATAATAGGACCAAGGCTCGTTTCTTTTCTTCAATCTTCCATCGAATCTTCTCCTTGCTCCAAGTTCCAACACCCAGAGCCCCAGATTCGAGCGCTTCGGACCTTCAATAATGTCCGGCTCCGACCTTCAGGGCCGGTGGATGCCCTCCTCCGTTATGGAGGAGGACGTGCTAAAGCTGCGAGAAGCCAAGTACCTGACCTACAAGATTTCGCACAGGTTGCCCGCCGAAGGGCAGGCCATCCCCACCCCCGAGCCCGGCGAGTATGTTGTCTTTGTATCCCACCTCCGTCGGGGTTTAGGCTTCCCGACGGATCCTTTTCTGAGAGGGCTCATGTTTTACTATGGGTTGGAATTCCATGACTTGGCTCCGGAGTCCATCCTCCATATTTCCGCGTTTATTGTTATCTGCGAAGCCTTCCTCCGCGTCACCCTCCACTTCGGCCTGTGGCTGAAGACCTTCAATGTGGAGCCGAAGATGATCGGGGGACGTCAAGCAGAGTGCGGCGGGGAGGCCGTAAGCAGGAGGGTCGATGCCCCGTGGCCCGAGGGCTCCTTCCATGAGGAGCTCGGCTTGTGGCAGCAGGAGTGGTTCTATATCACCGCTCCGAAGGGCAGCAAGCAGAAGCCACCGCCCGTATTTCGCTCGGGACCTCCTCAACGGTTGATGTCGTGGGTCAACCAAGGGCTCAACTGGGGGCCGTCAACAGATGTGCCCCTATTGCAGGGCCGGATTCGAGACCTCCATGCGAGGGAGATCGATCTGGTCGTGGTGATGCAGGTTATGCTGATTAGGCGTCTCCTGCCCTGCAAACGTCGTCCTCTCCGACTATGGGAATTTAATCCGGAGGGACCACGGATTCTCCAACACTTCATGGGTAAGACACCCTTGGAGATGTACAAATTATTCTTCGGACCACAAGTAGCGTGTCCGAAATTGACCGAGGATGCCGGCCTAAGCTGCAATCGCCCGGATACTCAAGTAAGTAGCTCAGTGTTCGGACGTACCGTTTGTTTGCCTTTCTACAATTCGCCTTTTAACCCGTTATCCTTCAACAGGAGTGGATAGCGCAAGCAAAGCTGATACGGTGTCCGGGCCCCCTCCCAGAGACCGCACCGGAGCCCGTGCTGGTCAGAATGTTGGAGGTTGCGCCTTCAGAAGGAGGCGAAGGGGAAAATAGGGGAGCTACCGCCTCATCCAAGGAGGCTCTTGAAGAAGGGGGGATCGAGAATCCCTCCCTCCAGGGGGAGAAGAGGACCGCCTCCGAAGATCCGGAGGCCAAAGCCCCTAAGCGGGGGAAGAAGTCTTCACCAGAGGGTCCTGCGTCCGGGGAGGCCCCGGCCGCACAGTCTCCCCTAAAGAATCAGCCCTCCAGCGAGCCATAAGTAGAAAGAAGGGAGTTCGGTGATATGAGACATCCCTATTTGTGCTTCTGAGGATAACCTAAGTTTTTACCTTGTAGTTCGGATCTCCGACCTTCTCAGATGAGCTCGTCTTCGGGGGACCTTCGTCCGGAGATGATGGAGAGCGATACGCCTCCGTCTGCTGCGCCGTCGGATGGGGCGGACGAGCCTGAAGTGTCATCACGGAGGGTATCCCCGAGCCCGGCAGAGCCGAAGAGTTCGGCGCCGACTAGTGTTCGGCTGAAGGATCTACTTGAGAAGGTGTCCATCTCAGAAGATCACCATGCATTGATGAATATGGTGATTGGAAGGATTTCGTCCGCCGAAAGCGGATTGCATAATGCCGTCAGGAGTTTGCTGACGGGATTTGAGGTACGCAAAAATGACACACCTTTTGACAGTTTTGCACATAGAAGTGCATCCTGTATAGATAGTAGCCCCTGAGACTCGGTAGGTTGTCGAAAGCGACAGCGTGCCGAGGATAAAAATCGCAGGTTTCAATCTTCGCCGTTCCTATGCAGGTGGCGGATCGTCCAGGGGCCGGCCGGACGGATGGAGTTGCTGAATTAATGCGGCAACTCGATGTTGCGGATGCGGACATTGCGCTAGTCAACAAGCGACTTGACGAGTCGCAAGGTAAATTGTGTCTCCGCAGTCACCTATTAAGGGAGCAAAAGCCTACCGCTTACAATAGTCATGCTTAACGCAGATGGTGCTGCTGCTGTGGAGAGCCTTCGGGCAGAACTTGCTCAAGCCAAGGAGCAAGCCAGAAGGAGTGATGCGGCTGCCTCGAGGGTGGCCGAGGAGTTAGAAGCCGAAAGGGCTGCACACTGCCGAAGCAGGGAAGAGATGGCCGAATTGGCCGTTAAATTGAAGGATGCTACCGACCGCAATGAGGCACTTGAAAAGGAGCGCCTATCGGAGCGAGAAGATCTGGGGAAGGCCACCGCTGAAGCCAAGGATGCCCGTTCTGCAATGCGGGCTATGAAGGAGGACCTGCGTCAGGCCGGAGACATTGTGGCTGGCAAGCCTTTTCTGCTATGCCGCAGGTTTACGGATCCTAAGTATGCTCAACTTGGCCAGCTGTGGGGTCTGGAGGATCCTTTTATGGACTTAGCGGCAAGTGCGGCGGATGCTGTTGTGCACTTCCGGAACTAGAAGGATCACAAGACGGAAGAGTTGTTTTGGTCTCAATTCCATAGTCCGGATCGTTCACTTCCGCTGACAGATCGGTTGGCCGAGTGGGCTGAGCTGAATAGGTTGTCCGGGCTTGCCATGACGGATATCGTGACGCATGTCTGGCCGGATAGGCCTAAGCCGAAGAGCTATTTTGGCTTGTTGCAGCAATTTCTTGGGGCGGTGCCGCATATCAAGGTGATGAAGCGGTCGGCCTGCATAGAGGGAGCACGGATGGCGCTTGCCCGTGTGAAGTCACACTGGACGGAGATGGATGCCGCCGCTATTGCGACCCAGGGTTCGGATGAGAACCGGTTACCCGCCGAGCACTACTTTGGGGAAGTCCTGCGTGGTGCTCGTATAATAGAGTCGCAGTGCTCGAAAAATGTCACGTTCAAATGAACGTTTTATCCTGTAAAACAATGTTTATAAAATAGGCGCTTTTTGTACTTGTGCGTTCAAGTATTGAAATATCTCATGTGCGGCCGTTTATGTATACGTATGTATAACCTGAAAGATTGCAGTCGTCGGCTTCAGCCCCCACGCACAAGGTGCGGGGGTGTTCGCAAAAAACAGCGCATTTTTCACACTTAATCCGACGTCTCGGTCCTGTTTAAGGAGGTGGTAGCGTAGCAAACGAGGCAACCGGACTATAATGCTTTATCACATTCACTTAGCCATTGGAGTTCGAGGGTGGGACTACGATATAGTCCCTGGGGGCACCGCGCTCTTCGAATTCGGGGCGCGTATGTGCCTGACCGGGAAGCGGTCCTTCGTCGAAGCGGAGGAATTCTAAACATTCCAGTGGTCGATCGAGTGGTTGACCAGTCTCTCGCTGTATCATGACAGTCAGTTTTCGGCTTTCTCTACTGAGGTGCTCGCTCAGCCGAACTGGGGCACAATCGCAGTAGTTCTCCTGGTGCCGCGTTAGCCGATGATACGGAACGTAAGGCAGCAAAACACAGGAGCCGGGAAAACCCAACATTTTACCAAAGACATGATTCGGAGCTGATGCATATAAGTCCTAACTCGAGACACCGAACACTCCCTAAGGTGTTCGGTCTTTTATAATAACGTGCGAAACAATGCCCTAAGCCCCTTGTGTCCAGGTACGGGCGAGGTCCTCTGACGCGGCCGATGCCAAAACGTCAGTATCCTCTCTGGTTATCATGAAAAGCCAGGGGATTATAGCAATAAGAGACAGTAAAAAAGGTTTACATAGGGTCTTAATCTGAAAAGAATCCTAGCAACGGGTCCCTACTGCACGTCTGCGCCTGTGTCTCCGTTGTGCCGTTATCCTGGACGGGTGTGCACGGTGTTCATCTGTAAAAAAGAGAGGAACTTAGAAAGAAATCATGCGAAAAGTGCGTAAAGATTAAAATGCTAATAGATTAATAAAGCTGAGCCTATATTAGCCCATTGTTTGCTTATATGCGCAGCCCCCTGTGAAGGGGTGTGCGGCTAGGGAGCCCCTAGCTTATTTGTGCCAGACTCGTCTAGCCGTGTCCGGGGTCTTTTAATGACCCTCTTAATGAAATGATGCCTCGTGGACCGGGCATTTTGAGTGTAAGAGACGCGTAATGTGGTATTGCGTTAAAGCGGACAAAAGCTTCACGCCCCAATAGTGCTTGATAGCTACTTTTGAATGGGGCGACATGGAAGATTAGCTTTTCGCGTCGGAAGTTGTCCAGTGACCCGAACACAACTTCTAGTAATAAGGAGCCTGTGCACTTGGCGTAAGGGCCTGGCGTCACTCCTTTAAAGGAAGCGCGGCTATGTCGAATCTTAGTAAGGTCTATCCCCAACTTGCGGATTGTGTTCGGATATACCAGGTTTAAATCGCTGCAGCCGTCCATCATGACTTGTGTAAATTGTAGTCCGTCGATTATAGGATCCAATATCAGAGCAGTCCATCCTGCATTTCGAACACTTCTGGAATAATCCAGGTAGTCAAAAGTGATTGGTTTTGACATCCAATCTCGAGGTTCCGCTGGGGTGGACCGTGCGAGACCCATGTTAGCGGGTGTCGCATTGTTTTTCCGTAATATCACATGAAGTGAGTTTACTGTTTTGACTTCTTGTGGGAAAGTCTTTTGTTTTCCGGTGCTCTGCTGGTGGGGGTTATCATCATCCTCGCTTGATGCATCGATCCCCTTGTGTTCGGCGTTTAGTCGGCCGGACTGTTTGAAAACCCAACAATCTCGGTGGGTGTGGTTTGCAGGCCTTCCGGAGGTACTGTGTATTTGACATATCCGATCCAAAATTTTGTTTAAGTTGGATAGCTCATCACTGTTATCCTTAAGAGGCAGTGTTTTGTTGTTTGGCCGCGAGCTTTTGAATCCGGCGTTGACCGCCGTATTCTTTGGGCTTTTTTCTTTATTCCAGCGCTGATCCTTTCTGCGCCGTGATTTTCCGTTTCCATCTCTAATCTCGGATGTACTTGGGTCGCTGGTGCTGCATCTTGCTAGCCAGCTGTCCTCCCCCGCGCAAAATCGGGTCATGAGGCTTGTTAGCGCGGCCATTGTCCTTGGCTTCTCTTGGCCGAGGTGTCTGGCGAGCCATTCGTCTCGGACGTTGTGTTTGAAAGCTACTAAGGCTTCAGCGTCCGGACAGTCGACTATTTGGTTCTTTTTAGTAAGGAACCTGTTCCAGAATTTGCGCGCTGACTCTCCGGGCTATTGAATAATATGACTTAGGTCGTCTGCATCCGGAGGGCGGACATAAGTCCCTTGAAAGTTTGCTCTAAACGCGTCCTCAAGCTCTTCCCAACTTCCAACAGTGTTTTCTAGGAGGCTTTTGAGCCAATGCCGAGCTGGCCCTTTGAGCTTGAGGGGTAGATATTTTATGGCATGGAGATCATCTCCTCTAGCCATGTGTATGTGTAGTATGTAATCCTCTATCCAGACTCCAGGGTCTGTTGTTCCGTCATATGCCTCTATGTTTATGGGTTTGAACCCTGCTGGAAATTCATGATCCAGCACCTCATCGGTGAAACATAGTGGGTGTGCGGCGCCCCTGTATTTAGGTGTGCCGCTGTTTTCGAACACTTGACGTGTTGTGATGCTTCCTGGGGCCCTCTTTTTTGGCCCGTAAATGGACCTGGCTGGGCTATCTGTTTTCCCAGGATCATGAGTCGGCTTGAGTGCGGCGCCACTTGTCGCTTTTGGCCTGTCATCTGGTCGTCTATCCGGCCAGGCGGCTTATTTAATTTTTGACTGTGGTGGCTCTATGGCTTCCTCGTCGAATTCTGACAGCAGCTTGTGCTTCGGGTAGCTCTTTGATTGATGGCCATTGCCATATTTGTCTGCGGTCTTGAGTACTTTGCTCCACCTCATTCTGAGTATATCTTCCGCTGTTTTGAGCTTCCTTTTTTCCTTCTTCGAGCTTCTTGCGGTGGCGACGAGTCTTCCGTGAAGGTTCTTATGCTCCGGTGTTGTGTCCAGCGTGAGGTCGTCCGGACTGTTGGTTTCGCCGGGGATGGATTGATTATCCGATTCGTCCTGTTCGGACAGTTGCTTGGTTGCATGTTCGTCGTCCACTGGTTTGCCCTGCTCTATTGCTGGGTCATTAGGAATGTTGTTTTTGCCAAGGCGGGGTTTAGGGTGGCGCTTACATCGCCGTTTTGGTTGTTTATCGGCGGGATTATCCTTTGTCGCGCCCCATTGTTCCTTGTCATCGCATCCTTTTGGGGTATCCACCATATATACGTCATGCGTTGGGGTGGTCCTCTAGTGCCCCGTAGGCGCTGGTTCTTGATCGTCTCCGGCATCGTCGTCCATACCGCCGATGTCCTCGGAGTCGTAGTCTAGAATGTCGGTTAGATCGTCGACAGTGGCTACAAAGTGGGTGGTGGGTGGGCTTGGAATTTCTTCGTCGTCCGCATCCCAACCATCCTGGCCATAGTCCGGCCAGGGCTCTCCGTATAGCGAGAGATGCTTTAGCGAATTTAGGATGTCACCAAAGGGTGAGTGTTGGAAGATGTCCGCGGCGGTGAACTCCATGACCGGCGCCCAATCAGATTCAATTGGCTGGGGCGCGGGAGGTTCGGAGTCCGGCAGGGAGTCCAGAACCTCGGAGTCATGAGCTTTATAGGGGACAGGTTAGTGTTCGGCTCCATCGCCGCGGAAGTTGCAGCCCTCGAGGCGGTGTCCAGCCACCGGTCCTCGATCTGTGCAATTGGTTCCGGACTAAGGGCCGGAGCAGATTCGTGTGCGGCCACCAAGGCACTGTCCGGCGGCGGAGTTAGATCATGCCCATCGTGACAGCGCGGCACGCTCGGCTGTGGCTCGAGTCCGTCGAAGATCAAGTCCCCGTGGATGTCGGCCGTGAAGTTTAGGCTTCCAAACCTGACCTGACGGCCAGGGGCGTAGCTTTCAATCTGCTCCAGATGGCCAAGTGAATTGGCCCGCAGTGCGAAGCCGCCGAATACGATGATCTGTCCGGGGAGAAAAATCTCACCCTGGACAGCTTTGTTGTTGATTGAAGAAGCCATCAAGCCTATCGGTGACGACACAGAGGAACTCTCAATGAAAGAACCAATGTCGGTGTCAAAACCGGCGGATCTCGGGTAGGGGGTCCCGGACTGTGCGTCTAGGCGGATGGTAACAGGAGACAAGGGACACGATGTTTTACCCAGGTTCGGGCCCTCTTGATGGAGGTAAAACCCTACGTCCTGCTTGATTAATATTGATGATGTGTATTACAAGAGTCGATCTACCATGAGATCAAGGAGGCTAAACCCTAGAAGCTAGCCTATGGTATGATTGTTGTAATGGATGTTTTGTCCTACGGACTAAAGCCCTCCGGTTTATATAGACACCGGAGAGGGCTAGGGTTACATAGAGTCGGTTACAATGGTAGGAGATCTACATATCCGTATTGCCAAGCTTGCCTTCCACGCCAAGGAAAGTCCCATCCGGACACGGGACGAAGTCTTCAATCTTGTATCTTCATAGTCTTGGAGTCCGGCGGACAATGATAGTCCGGCTGTCCGGACACCCCCTAGTCCAGGACTCCCTCACCCGCGTTAAAGACTATTGGACAGATATGGATGCCACCATTATAGCGACCCAGGATCTGGTGAGGGGCCAATATCCGGCCGAGCACTACTTGGCGAAGGTCACAGAAGGTGCCCTCCTAATAGAGGCGCAGTGCTCGAAGAATGTCTTGTTAGAGTGATGAATCGAATCATTGTAAAAACAATGTTTATTTTGATTATGGGGCTATATTCATACTGTTTGCCTGAAAATATGATTGTGTCCCCTGTGCGGCTGTATATATATGTAATCTGAAAGTTAGCAGTCGTTGGCTTCAGCCCCCATGCATACAATGCGGGGGTGTTCGCAAAAAATATGCTTAATCACACTTGATCCAACGTCTTGGTCCGTTAAGGAGGTGATCACACGTCGAACTAGGAAACTAGACTATATAGCTGTAACACCTTCGCTTAGCCATGGGATTCTAACGTTGGGGCTACTATGTAGCCCCTGGTACCTTCTCGTGCATCTGAATATGGGCGCGTACGTACATGACCGGGAAATGGCCCTTCATTAATGCGGAGAAATCCTAAAGATTCCGGTGAGTCTTCGAGTGGTTGATCAGTCTCTCGTTGTATTATGACAGTCGGTTTTCGGCTTTCTCTACTGAGGTGCTCATCCGGAATAACCAGGGCACAATCGCAGTAGTTCTCCTTTAGCCACCTTACCCGATAATAATGGAACGTAAGGCGGCAAACCCAGGAGCCGGGCTAACCCAACATTTGACCAAAGACATGATTCGGAGCTGATGCATATAAGGCCAAACTCGTGACGCCGAACACTCCCGAAGGTATTCGGACTTTATAACAGATGATGGGCTCAAGAATGCCCATTTAGTATAAACCCTGTGTTTCCAGGTACGTGCGTTAATCTGTCGTGGTGAAATGCCAAAAACGGCAGTATCCTCTGTGGGTATGGAACCCATGGGATGGTTAAACAACAAGAGGCAATAGAAAAGGTTTACACAGGGGCTTAATCTAAAAAGAAACCTGTTGAACGGGGCCCTGCTGCACGTCCGCGCCTTGGTCTCCGTTGTGCCGTATCCTGGAAGGGTATTGCGCGAACGTTGTCTGTAGAAAAAGAAAACTCATAAGAGAGTACAACGTAAGTATGCGATGGATTGTAGAAGTGTAAGATGTTGGTCTGCCAATAAGGTTGAGCCAAGTGTGGGGCTTTATTAAGTATTTATAGCCCCTGGTATCCGCTATGGGATTAGATATACGGTGCCTAGTTCGATTTTATCTGGGCTACTGAACTCGTCTAACCGTGTCTGTGGTCTTAATGACCAGTCATGTATTTTGTGATATTGGAGGCCACTTATAGTCCGGCCGCTAGGGCCATCGCGTGTTCCTCTGTGCGTGAAGAGTGCTCTGTTATTCCGCTAACGGTGATGACGCCACGTGGACCGGGTATCTTGAGTGTAAGGTAGCCATAGTGCGGCAATGCGTTGAAGCGGGCGAAGGCCGTTTTTCCAAGCAATGCATGATAGTCACTTTGGAAGGGTGCGATGATGAAGAGTAGTTCTTCGCTTCTGGAGTTGCCTGGAGAGCCGAATGTTACCTCCAGTACGACGAAACCCCTGCTGTAGGCTTCAACGCCTGGTATCACCCCTTCAAAGGTGGTGTTGCTTTGACTAATTCTGGATGGGTCTATCCCCAGCCTGCGGACAGTGTCCTCGTATATTAGATTGAGACTGCTGCCGCCATCCATGAGGACGTGGGTGAGATGGTATCTATCGATTATTGGGTCAAGCACCAAGGCCTCTGATCCTTCGTGCCGAATACTAGTTCAGCCGTCCAAGCGATCGAAGGTGATCGGATAAGATATCAGTGATTAGGTGTAGGTACAATGGGCTCTATATCGCGCGCGTCTCTATGCGTGCGTTCGTGCCTTCTCCTGGATGTACCAGTCGCGTGGATCATGTTCACTGTTTTAACCTCTGGCAGGAATTTTTCTGTCCCCCAGTGTTCGGCTGGCGAGGTTCATCCTCGTCTTCACTTGGTGTTCCCCTTCCCTTGTGTTCGGCATTTAATTTGCCGGCCTGCTTGAAGACCCAGCACTCTCTGTGCGTGTGATTTGCAGGTTTGTCAGGGGTGCCATTGTAACGCCCTCGATGCGGCTATATCTCCCACGTGTCGAAGCATGACTTAGAGGCATAACCGCATTGAAAGCAATGTCGCAAGTGAGGTAATCTTCACACAACCCATGTAATACATAAGGGAAAGAGATACATAGTTGGCTTATAGTCGCCACTTCACACAATACATAAATAAACATCCATCATCCAGGTTACACTCAAGGTCCGAATACGGAACCAAAATAAAAGAAGACTACCCCAAATGCTACACAGATCCCCGATCGTCCCAACTAGGCTCCACTACTGATCGTCTGGAAACGAAACATAGTAACGACCAAGGGCCTCATCAAACTCCCACTTGAGTTTGGTCGCGCCATCTGCGCTGGTATCCTCGGCACCTGCATCTATTTTGGTAGAATCTGTGAGTCATGGGGACTCAGCAATCTCACACCCGCGAGATCAAGACTATTTAAGCTCATAGGTAGGAAAAGGGTAATATGGTGGAGCTGCTGCAAGCACTAAGCATATATGGTGGCTAACATACGCAAGTGAGAGCGAGAAGAGAAGCAACGCATCGGTCGAGAAGCTAGAAGCGATCAAGAAGTGATCCTGAAACTACTTACGGTCATACATAACTCAAACCGTGTTCACTTCCCGGACTCCGCTGAGAAGAGACCATCACGGCTAGACACACGTTTGATGCATTTCAATGAAGTCAAGTGTCAAGTTATCTACAACTAGACATTAACAAATTCCCATCTGCCACATAACCGCGGGCACGGCTTTCAAAAGATAATATACCCTGCAGGGGTGTCCCAACTTGGCCCATCATAAGCTCTCACGGTCAACGAAGGATAAACCTTCTCCCGGGAAGACCCGATCAGTCTCGGAATCCCGGTTCGCATGACATTTCGACAATGGTAAAACTAGACCAGCAAAGCCGCCCGAATGTGCCGACAAATCCCGATAGGAGCTGCACATATCTCGTTCTCAGGGCACACCGGATGAGCAGTCCGTACAACTAAAACCAGACCCCAAGTTTCCTTGAGGGGGCACTGCAAAGCGCTCTAGTTTGGACCAACACTCAGAGGAGCATTGGCCCGGGGGGGTTAAATAAAGATGACCCTCGGGCTCGCGAAAACCCAAGGGAAAAAGGCTTAGGTGGCAAATGGTAAAACCAAGGTTGGGCCTTGCTGGAGGATTTTTATTCAAAGCGAACTGTCAAGGGGGTCCCATAAATCACCCAACCGCGTAAGGAACGCAAAATCAAGGAACATAACACCGGTATGACGGAAACTAGGGCGGCAAGAGTGGAACAAGACACCAGGCATAAGGCCGACCCTTCCACCCTTTACCAAGTATATAAGGTGCATTAATTAAACAGGAGATATTGTGATATCCCAAAATATCCATGTTCCAACAAGGAACAAACTTCATCTTCACCTGCAACTAGCAACGCTATAAGAGGGGCTGAGCAAAAGCGGTGACATAGCCAAACAACGGTTTGCTAGGACAGGGTGGTTAGAGGTTTGACATGGCAATAGGGAGGCATGATATAGCAAGTGGTAGGTAACATAGCATAGGCATAGCAAAAGAGCGAGCATCTAGCAAGCAAAGATAGAAGTGATTTCGAGGGTATGGTCATCTTGCCTGCAAAGTTCTCTGAGTTATCGAAGGCTTGATCCTCGTAAGCGTTCTCAACAGGTTCCTCGTGCACATACTTGTCTCCCGGCTCTACCCAAACCAAGAACACAAGCAATGGAACCACAATCAAACATGGAGCAATGCACAAGCAACATGATGCAATACATGACATGATATGCGAGATGTGATATGCAATGCAAATGCGGGCTCCGAAAGGGAAAATGATGAACAAGGCATCATCTTGGACAACCAAGTATGCCGATGGAAAGATGAGATGATTTCGGTTGAAATCGATATAAAGATCACCGGAATCGGATGCACGGTTTACAAATGGCAATCAAAACAAGAATGACACAAATCTGCGTTTAACAGCACGATGCTACTTAGCATGCAACAAGAAACTATGCTACAACACCCCAACATACAAACAAATCATATGGCAGTGATCTAGAGGAGATGCTTAACAAAAGAGGAACACTGAGCTACGGCTAAATCACATCATAACAGGTTCAAACAAGCATGGTGAAAGTGCAAAAAATATCAGGTTGGGCATGGCATAAACAGCATCACCAAGCATTGTTCGGAGCAAGTTATCAACAAGCTACATGAACTTATAATAGCAAAATAAGACATGGAAGGAATATACTCAAAGCATAGATCAAAAGTCCCTTACTGACCATAAGCCAAAAAGGACCAGAGGATATGATGGAACCCATATAAACATAGCAACCTTCGTTAACAGATTCAGCAAACAGGGCATGGCATTGACAGAATTACGAAGACACCTTCGTGAGCTCGATGCACTCACTACAGAGCATTTCATGATAAACTAAGCATATATCCATCAAGAACACATAGCATAGAAGCTATAAATGGCAAGAACAACATCATAGCATACACGGATCAACTACAACAACCTTGTAAAAATTGAATATCATGTAAACAATCTGCCAGGAAACATTTTGTAGCAAAAGTAGAGCACGAAAATGACATGCTAGAGTACTCCATAATTTCAAGCAGGGGCATGAATGGATAGAGCATAACCATATGTCCAAAACACCCTTACTGAAGTATCTCAAAATATGCATGTATCTCTCTGTAGCAACATGTTACATGGCATCACAATAACAGCAGAACAGGGACTAAAATCAGCATTATCACGAAGCCTAGTTTGTATGCTTGTGCTAGTCACCACATTGATCACAAAAATACATGGTAAGCACCTCTGTAAAGATGGCATAGCATAGTTCAAAACACCTTTAGGGATCAAGTCCATAGGATGCACACATCAATCATGGCAAAAATGACAAAAGAGCTCGTTCTAATAAGAATCTGAAACTAACATCACATAGCCCTCTTACAACAGCATTTAGGGCATCAAGATGAGCTCAAATGAAAATGATGCAATGAGATGAAATGATGTACTCATTGAGATGAACAATTTGGTATGCTACATGCCCAAAACGGAGCCACGGGTGCAGAGTTATGGTGCGATGAACATGCAACAAATAATCTGCAGAAAAAGACAGACGATTTCGGGGGTCGGGAAAAAGTCAACCTATCGTTTGGATCTGAGATCCGGAGGGTTTCGCCGGAGTTTCGCCGGAGAGGCGGCCGGAGAGGAGGGAGAGATGGGGGCGCCGGCCGGATCCGGTGGGGGAAGGCGGCGGCGCGCGCGGGCGACGGGCGGCGGCGACCGACGGGGCGCACG